>NC_057808.1:281423606-281424745 GCF_018294505.1 Triticum aestivum
TCAGATAGTTAGAGGCATCTAACAGGTAAACGGACCGCGTATTCGGATTCGTCTCGTCGTTCTGAGCAACTTTCATGTAGAAAACATTTTCATCCGAGTTACGGTTTAATTTCTACGAATTTTTAAAGATTAAAGTAATTTCTGGAATTATTCAAATTAACAGATATTCATTATGACGTCATCATTGCATGGGGATGACGTCAGCAGTCAACAGACTCGCTGTCCAGGGCCAAACCTCACCTGTGGGTCCAGTGGGACCCACATGTCATCCTCTGTTAGTCTAACAATAATTTAAACTAAACTAACAGGCTAATTAGAGGGGTGGGCCCCCGGTGTCAATGACGAACTAATTACTAATTAATTAACAGATTTTAATTAGAAAATTTATTTGTTTTTAAAATGTTTTAAACAAGTGGGGTGTAACACCCCGGATGTAACTTTCCATATTTGTAACTCCAACTCTTGCCATTTTCGGCTATGTGTTATGATATTCCCTTCGTGGTCGGGTTTTGTTTTTCGTTTTGCATTTTGTTCATGTCATGCATCTCATATCATGTCATCATGTGCATCTCATTTGCATACGTGTTCGTCTCATGCATCCGAGCATTTTCCCCGTTGTCCGTTTTGCAATCCGGCACTCCCACATGCACCGGCGCACCCCTCTTGTTTCTTTTCGTGAGCGGGTGTTGAACGTTCTCGGAATGGACCGAGTCTTTTCAAGTGGCCTTGCTATACCACCGGTAGACCACCTGTCAAGTTTCGTTCCATTTGGAGGTTGTTTGACGCTCCAACGGTTAACCGGGTAACCGCAAAGTCCTTTTTGTGTGTTGCAGCAAAACCCCCTCCAAAAAGTCCAAAAACCCATCTAAGTCACTTCCATGCTCTAGGTCATTCGACCACGATCGTGTGGGCGAAAACCGCACTCCATTTGGAGCCTCCTAGCTCCCTCTACCTATAAATATGTGTCCCCCCTCCGAAATTCCGGATCCCCGAAACCCTAGCCCGCTCCTCCGCGCCGCCGGACGTGTCTGCCCGGGGCCGGACAGAACTGCGCCGCCGCCCCCGCCCACTCACGGCGCGCCAAGTGGCGGCCATACGCCGCACCGCCGCCGGCCCGCGAAGCCCGCGGGAGGCCCCTC
>NC_057808.1:281425495-281435347 GCF_018294505.1 Triticum aestivum
GGACCCCGCCTCGCCGCCGCCTCCTTCGTCTTCCCCGACCCCGGCGCCTCCTCCTCCTCCTCTCCGCCCGAGCCGCCGTCTCCCCCGAGCTCCGGCCGCCCCGCCCTCCAACTCCGGCCGCCGTGCGCCCCGAGCTCCGGCGAGCCCGAGCCGGCCCGAGCCAGATCCGATCTGGAACCCTAGGGTTGACTCTCTCCCTCCTCGATTTTTTGCCAAGTCCTAATATTTTGCATTCTGTGGCATGCTTTGACGCATCATAACTCTCTGCACATAGCTCCGTTTCGGGCGTGTAATTTATCAAAATGTTCGAATCTAGATGCTCTTCATTTTTTTCCATTATGCCATGTTCATTTGAGTCCATCTTGATGCCCAAATCTCTGGTGCAAGAGTGCTATATGTTGTTAACTGCTGTTACTTATCAGAACTTGAGGTTATGTTATTTTTGTTGATATTGATGTGTGCATCTTATGGGTATGAGCTCTACATGTGTTTTGATGTATGCCATGCCATATTTACAGAGGTGTATGCCATGTATTTTTTTTTGATCTCTGTGGTGACTAGCATAAGCATACAAACTAGGCTTCGTGATGTTTCTGATTTCAGGGACTTTAGTAATTTTGCTAAGTCTGTGACTGCTGTTATTTTGTTGCTATGTATCCATGTGGCTACAGAGAGATCCATGCTCCTTTTGGAGATGTTCAGTAAGGATGTTTTGTAGATATAGTTGTGCTATATACAACCATGCCCCTGTTTGCCATTATGGAGTACCCTAGAATGTCTTAATCTTGCTCTACTTTTGCTATAAAATGTTCCTGGCAGATTGTTTACGTGTTATTCAATTTTGCCAAGGTTGTTGTAGTTGTTTCATACATGCTATGTACTTGCTCTTGCCTTGGATAGCTTCATAAACATGCCATCTTGCTGTAGGTATGCTTGTTTTGTCATGAATTGCTTTGTGATGAGTGCATCAAGCTCACCAAGATGCCCTCAAAATTCTGTTTTCTGCCATGCTCTGTTTTCTGCTAAGTCTGAAACCTGTTAACGAAACTTGCTATGTTTACATGGTTGCCATTATTTCTTATGGTCCTTTTTGGCTTATGGTCAGTAAGGGACCTATGTTCTATGCATTTAGTAGATTCATGCCAAGCCTTGTTTTGCTATTCTAAGTTCCTGTAGCATGGTGGTTGCTTGCTCTGAACATTGCTACCTGCTGCTGTTTCAGTCATGTCCAGTAATTTCACCAAGTCTGTGAACCTGATATCTTTTGCACTTTTGCCATGCTTGTTTGAACCTGTTATGCTGTGATCTAGCCGTAGCTCAGTGTTCATCTTTTGTCAAGCATCTCCTGTAAATTACTGCCATATGCTTTGTTGCTATGTTAGAGTGCTGTAGCATAGTTACTTGATGTATTCTAAGTGCTATCATGCTGTTAATCGCAGATTCGTGTCATTCTTGTTTTGCTTGCCATTTGCAAACCGTGCATCCGTTTCCGGTGATATTTATATCGATTTTGACCGAAATCATCTCATATTTCCAGTGGCATGCTTGGTTTGCCATGTTACTGCCTTGTTCATTATTTTTCCTCCGGAGCACGCATATGCATCGCATACCACATCTCGCATATCATACATGTTTTGCATCATGTTGCTTGTGCATTTTCCGTGATTGATTGTGGTTATATTGCTTGTTTTCTTGCTGTGGGTAGAGCCGGGAGACGAGTTCGTGAACGAGGAACCTGTTGAGTACGCTTACGAGGATCAAGCTTTCGACAACTCTGAGAACCTTGCAGGCAAGATGACCATACCCTCGAAATCACTTCTATCTTTGCTTTGCTAGTTGTTCGTTCTATTGCTATGCTGCGCTACCTACCACTTGCTATATCATGCCTCCCATATTTCCATGTCAAGCCACTAACCATCTTTTCCTAGCAAACCGTTGTCTGGCTAAGTTACTGCTTTTGCTCAGCCCTTCTTATAGCATTGCTAGTTGCAGGTGAAGTTGAAGTTGGTTCCATGTTGGAACAGGGATATTTTGGATTATCACAATATCTCTTATTTAATTAATGCATCTATATATTTGGTAAAGGGTGGAAGGCTCGGCCTTATGCCTGGTGTTTTTTTTTCACTCTTGCCGCCCTAGTTTCCATCATACCGGGATTATGTTCCTTGAGTTTGCGTTCCTTACGCGGTTGGGTGATTTATGGGACCCCCTTGACAGTTCGCCTTGAATAAAACTCCTCCAGCAAGGCCCAACCTTGGTTTTACCATTTGCCACCTAAGCCTTTTCCCTTGGGTTTTCGTGAGCCCGAGGGTCATCTTTATTTAAACCCCCGGGCCAGTATTCCTCTGAGTGCTGGTCCAAACTAGAGCACCGTGCGGTACCGTCCCTTGGCAACTTGGGTTATGTTGGTACCTGTACGCTTCGCTTATCCAGTGTGCCCCGAGAACGAGATATGTGCAGCTCCTATCGGGATTTGTCGGTACATTCGGGCGGCTTTGCTGGTCTTGTTTTACCATTGTCGAAATGTCTTGTAAACCGGGATTCCGAGACTGATTGGGTCTTCCTGGGAGAAGGTTTATCCTTCGTTGACCATGAGAGCTTATGATGGGCTAAGTTGGGACACCCCTGTAGGGTATTATCTTTCGAAAGCCGTGCCCGCGGTTATGAGGCAGATGGGAATTTGTTAATGTCCGGTTGTAGAGAACTTGTCACTTGACTTAATTAAAATACATCAACCGTGTGCGTAGCCGTGATGGTCTCTTCTCGGCGGAGTCCGAGAAGTGAACACGGTTCGAGTTATGCATGAACGTAAGTAGTTTCAGGATCACTTCTTGAGCATTTCTAGCTTCGCGACCGTTGCGTTGCTTCTCTTCTCGTTCTCACTTGCGTATGTTAGCCACCATATATGCTTAGTGCCTGCTGCAGCTCCACCTCATTACACCATCCTTTCCTATAAGCTTAAATAGTCTTGATCTTGCGGGTGTGAGATTGCTGAGTACTCGTGACTCACAGATTCTACCAAAACAGTTGCAGGTGCTGACGATGCCAGTGCAGATGACGAAACCGAGCTCAAGTGGGAGTTCGATGAGGAACGTGGTCGTTACTATGTGTCTTTTCCTAATGATCAGTAGTGGAGCCCAATTGAGACGATCGGGGATCTAGCATTTGGGGTTATCTTATTTTTGTTTGGATTTTACCGTAGTCGGTCTATGTGTGGATTTTGGTTGATGTATGAATTATTTATGTATTGTGTGAAGTGGCGATTGTAAGCCAACTCTCGTTATCCCATTCTTGTTCATTACATGGGATTGTGTGAAGATAACCCTTCTTGCGACAATACCACAATGCGGTTATGCCTCTAAGTCGTGCCTCGACACGTGGGAGATATAGCCGCATCGTGGGCGTTACAAGTTGGTAATCAGAGCCATCCCCGACTTAGGAGCCCCCTGCTTGATCGAATCGCTGGCGTTGTTGAGTCTAGAACAAAAATGTTTTGAGTCTTAGGATTATATATATCGGAGAGTAGGATTCTTTTTACTCCTCAGTCCCTTCGTCGCTCTGGTGAGGCCTCCTGACGTAGAAGTTTTGACTCTTCTCTCCTCAAATTTCACTAAATTTTTTTTAGGATCACGCGGGTATCTTAGAATCGTTCCGATGGTTTTGTGACGAGAACATTGTTCTTGGTGCCTCCTGACATTTAGGGGTTGTGGCAGTGTCCCGGGGAGTTGAGCTCCGAGGTGTTGTCGTCACAATTTTATCGTTGCAGTTCTGGAATACCTGAGTTTCGCCGACATCGAAAATCTCTTTTATGCAGTTGTTGGTGAGATCACCTCGACGCCACCCAGTACTGGGGCGGGAGTTCGGGAGTATTGTCATAACTTGTATAACGGATGCTTTTCGAAGGTTGAGGTACACGATTTCCGAAGGTTTCTTGGTTATGTGTTGACGGATGGATACAACTGGATCTAGGGATTGCTAGTTTGGGTGATATATTTTGTGTCCCCTGTATCCCCAGCACCAGATTGCATAACCAGAAAGTTTCAGGAGTTTATAAGTGGGAATTCAAGTAGCTCCTAGGATATCTTTCCGACAGACGCATGATATGAGATTGGGGTTCGACGTCTAGTGGTCCGCCTTTCCACGGTTGGTTTTACAGTGGTCTCGTAGTGTCTTAAAGAGTCCTTGGCTATGCCGACTCGGGGACGCTTCGTATGTCATGTGCACTGCCTTGTACATGATGGTGCTGTACGATCGAGCCCGTGTGGGCCCCACCACGAAAACTTCGGACGAAATCTCTATCATATGTTTGTTCCGGCTTATCCTGCAAGCCAATACTTTGTTTTGTTTTGAATTGTGGTATTCGAGTTGCTTCGAAGTCAAATGTTGATTCCATACTTTTTTTTTTCTAAGTGGCTTCTCAACTTAATGGAAGTGTGATGATTTACTATGGAATTCATTCGTTCATCCTCGTTCGAATGTTTATTGTGAAGACTATATGTTGCAATTTCTATCCGTTGATTCTACTTGTCTATCTGTCTATCAAGATGCTAACGGATGTCACCCTCTTCAGGATGGCTCCGCCAACGCGCCAGAATCCAGAACGCAATGAAGGGAGTCAGGCGAACCCTCCGCCACCACCTCCGCCTCCGGAGGCATGGCAAGCTATCATGGCAGCCACCAACGCCAATGCTCAGATGATTCTGCAACTCTTGCAAGAACGCACCCAAGGGCAAGGCAATCAAGGAAATCAAGGCCAAGGCAACAATCAGCCTCACTTCGCTACCCTCAACCAGTTTCTCGCAAATCAGCCCAAGTCTTTCAGCTACTATGCCGAGGCCACAGATGCCGATGATTGGCTCGTGGACATCAACAAGCATTTTGAATGTAGCAATGTCAGGCCTGAGGATTTTGTCAAGTTCGCTTCTTTTCAACTCAAGGATCAAGCTGCCGAGTGGTATCAACAATACAAAGATTCCAGAGGAGGTCGTGTGATTACCTGGGATGATTTCCGTCGAGACTTCAAAGCTCACCACATTCCACAAAGTGTTGTTGAGAGCAAGCGTGAGGAGTTCCCCAATCTCAAGCAAGGCAGCATGTCCGTGTATCAATACAATACTCAGTTTCAGAAACTCGCTCGCTTTGCTAAGCAAGACGTTCCTGATGAGAAGAGCATGATCTATCAATTAAGAGGTGGCCTCAGAGAAGATCTGCAATTACCTCTCGTGCTTTTTGAGCCGACCAAGTATGATGATTTCTACAACATGGCACTGAAGCAAGAGGCTGCTCAGCTCAAGTGTGACGCTTCTAAGAAGAGAGTCAGGGACGCAGTTCAGTCTTCTTCTTCCTCACTAGTGGCTGCTAAGCAACAGAAGTTCTAGTTGCCTCCTCCTCCTCCGTTTCGTCAGCCTTACCAGCAGAAGAACAAAGGTGGCCATGGATCTTCCCACTCATCCAACTCTGGCTATCAGAACAAGTCTCAGAATCAAGCTCCAAAGTCGAATGCTCCTTATCATCGTCCACTCTCAGAGGTGACTTGCAACAAGTGTCAGCAGAAAGGTCACTATGCTAACAAGTGCTTCAACCAAAGGCGCCTTCCGCCTCCTCCTCCTGTGAGATCTTCCAGCAATGCATTGGTCAAGCATAATCCCAAGTCTGCAAAGGTGAACATGATGAATGCAGCTCAAGCGGAGGAATCTACTGATGTGATAATGGGTAATCTCTCAGTTAATGATATTCCTGCAAAATTTCTTTTTGACACTGGTGCATCGAATTGTTTCATGTCAAGATCGTTCTTTGCAAAGAATGATTTTACTTGGTCTTACCTGGATAAACCATTGGGTGTTGTTTCTCCGGGGAAGTCAATGAGAGCCAACTCGATGGTTCCGGATGTTTCCATCAAGATGGGGAACTATAAATTTCTGTCTTCTCCAATTGTTCTTGGTGACTCGGATATTGATCTAATTCTCGGCATGGACTGGCTTTCTAAGCACAAGGCTCAACTTGATTGTGCTGCCAGGGAAATTCAATTGACACACTCTTCTGAGGATGTTATCATCTATGCCGCTCGTGATGAAACCATTCGGTTATTTTCTCTCAATGAGAAGGGCGAATTGAATGCCATCTCTCAGATTCCAGTCGTTTGTGAGTACCAAGATTTTTTTCCAGAAGAGCTTCCGGGTATGCCTCCTCACCGGCCAGTTGGGTTCGTTATCGATCTTGAGCCGGGCACGGAACCCGTTTGCAAGCGTCCATACAAGCTTGGACCCAAGGAGTTGAAGGAATTGAAGAAACAGCTCGATGAACAAGAGCGTCTGGGTTTGATCAGACCGAGTTCATCTCCGTGGGGTTGTGGTGTTCTTTTTGTCCAGAAGAAGGATGGCATGGACCGACTTTGTGTCGACTACCGTCCATTGAACAAGAAGACAATCAAGAACAAGTATCCACTTCCCAACATCAATGAGCTATTCGAGCAACTTAAAGGTGCTAAAGTATTCTCCAAGCTTGACCTTCGAATGGGTTATCATCAGATTCGCATTCGTGAAGAAGATATTCCCAAGACAGCATTCAGAACAAGCTTTGGTTCTTATGAATATACTGTCATGTCTTTCGGCCTTGTCAATGCTCCTCCAACATTCTCTCGGATGATGAATTTCATCTTCAACCCCTATACCAATGAATTCGTGCTGGTGTATCTCGATGATATCTTGGTCTTCTCCAAGAATAAGAAGGATCATGCCAAACATTTGCGATTGGTGCTCGACAAGCTCAGAGAGTATCAATTCTATGCGAAGTTTTCAAAATGTGAGTTTTGGCTTGATGAAGTTCTTTACCTTGGTCATATCATCTCTGCCAAGGGCATCGCTGTTAATCCCGAGAAGGTGTCCGCAATTGTGAATTGGGAACCTCCTCAGAATGTCAAGCAGCTCCGCAGTTTTCTTGGTCTTGCAAGCTATTGACGAATATTCGTTGAGAATTTCTCTAAGATTGCAAAGCCTCTTTCCAACCTCCTCCAGAAGCATGTGAAGTATGTCTGGTCTCCTGAGTGTGATGTTGCTTTCAACACTCTCAAAGAGAAACTCGTCACAGCTCCTGTCTTAACTCCTCCTGATGAATCCAAGCCATTCGAAGTTTTATGTGATGCTTCTCTTCAAGGTCTCGGTGCTGTGTTAATGCAAGAGAAGAAAGTTGTGGCCTATAACTCTCGTTAGTTGAAGCCCAACGAAAAGAACTACCCCACTCACGATCTTGAGTTGGCGGCAGTTGTCCATGCATTAATAACATGGAGACATCTCTTGTTGGGAAGACAAGTGGACATATTCACCGATCAGAAGAGTCTCAAGCACATCTTCACTCAGCCCAACCTCAACCTCAGGCAAACTCGATGGGTCGAAATGATTCAAGAGTACAATCCGAGTATTGAATATACTCCAGGCAAAGCCAATGTCATTGCAGATGCTTTGAGCAGGAAGGCTTATTGCAACAACTTAATTCTCAAGCCATTCCAACCGGATCTTTGTGAAGCTTTCCGCAAGTTGAATCTCCAAGTTGTTCCTCAAGGTTTTCTTGCCAACCTCATAGTCTCTCCTACTTTGGAAGATCAAATTCGTGAGGCGCAACTCCTGGATACCATGGTGAAGAAGGTGAAACATGGTATCGACAAGGGTCTTTCCAAATACAAGTGCTATCGCATTGATGACAGAGACACTTTATTCTTTGAGGACCGGATTGCGGTTCCAAAAGGTGATCTAAGAAAAGTCATTATGAACGAGGCGCACAATTCTCTTCTTTCCATTCATCCTGGAAGTACGAAGATGTACCATGACCTCAAGCAGTCGTATTGGTGGACTCGAATGAAGCGAGGAATCACTCAATTCGTGAATGAATGTGATGTCTGTCGAAGAGTGAAAGCAGAACACCAACGACCAGCTGGTCTCCTCCAACCTCTTGCTATACCAGAATGGAAGTTTGATCATATCGAAATGGACTTCGTGACCGGATTTCCCAAGTCCAAGCGCGGAAATGATGCTATCTTCGTTGTCATCGACAAGCTTACTAAAGTGGCTCATTTTCTTCCAATCAAAGAATCTATCACAGCAGCTCAGTTGGCAGAGCTATACACCTCCAGGATTGTCTCCTTGCACGGCATTCCACAATTGATTTCTTCAGATCGTGGAAGCATCTTCACTTCTAAGTTCTGGGACTCCTTCCAGAAGGCCATGGGCACCAACATTCGCTTCAGCACAGCTTTCCATCCTCAAACTAGTGGCCAAGTCGAGCGAGTCAATCAAATTCTTGAAGATATGCTCAGGGCTTGTGTCATTTCCTTTGGCATGAAATGGGAAGATTGTCTCCCATATGCCGAATTCTCCTACAACAACAGCTTCCAAGCGAGTTCGGGCAAGGCCCCATTCGAGATTCTATATGGCAGAAAGTGCCGTACTCCTCTCAATTGGTCAGAGACTGGTGAACGCCAACTTCTTGGCAATGACTTAATCACAGAGGCTGAAGAAATGTGTAAAGTCATCCGTGAAAATCTCAAAGCCGCGCAATCACGCCAGAAGAGTTACTATGATAGTAAGCACCGTGATGTGGTTTTCGAGATCGGAGACCATGTCTACCTCCGCGTCTCTCCAATGAAAGGTACTCGTCGCTTCGGTATCAAAGGGAAGCTTGCCCCTAGATACGTGGGTCCTTTCAATATCATTGGCAAAAGAGGCGACCTCGCCTATCAACTTGAGCTTCCTTCCAACTTCGCGAACGTGCACGATGTGTTCCACGTGTCACAGCTTCGCAAGTGCTTCAAGACTCCTGAGCGCACCATCAACTTCGAAGAGATTGACCTCCAAGAAGATCTGTCTTATCATGAGCACCCCGTTGCTATTCTTGAAGAGACTGAGCGCAAGACTCGCAACAAGTCGATCAAATTCCTGAAAGTGAAGTGGTCTCACCATTCCGACCGAGAAGCCACCTGGGAACGCGAGGACCATCTCCGTTCTGAATATCCGGAGTTCTTTCAGTCCTAGATCTCGGGACGAGATCCTCTCGTAGTGGTGGAGTGTTGTAACACCCCGGATGTAACTTTCCATATTTGTAACTCCAACTCTTGCCATTTTCGGCTATGTGTTATGATATTCCCTTCGTGGTCGGGTTTTGTTGTTCGTTTTGCATTTTGTTCATGTCATGCATCTCATATCATGTCATCATGTGCATCTCATTTGCATACGTGTTCGTCTCATGCATCCGAGCATTTTCCCCGTTGTCCATTTTGCAATCCAGCACTCCCACATGCACCGGCGCACCCCTCTTGTTTCTTTTTGTGAGCGGGAGTTGAACGTTCTGGGAATGGACCGAGTCTTGTCAAGTGGCCTTGCTACACCACCGGTAGACCACCTGTCAAGTTCCGTTCCATTTGGAGGTCGTTTGACGCTCCAACGGTTAACCGGGTAACCGCAAAGTCCTTTTGTGTGTTGCAGCAAAACCCCCTCCAAAAAGTCCGAAAACCCATCTAAGTCACTTCCATGCTCTAGGTCGTTTGATCACGATCGTGTGGGCGAAAACCGCACTCCATTTGGAGCCTCCTAGCTCCCTCTACCTATAAATATGTGTTCCCCCTCCGAAATTCCGGATCCCCGAAACCCTAGCCCGCTCCTCCGCGCCGCCGGACGTATCCGCCCGGGGCCGGACACAACTGCACCGCCGCCCCCGCCCACTCACGGCGCGCCAAGTGGCGCCCGTACGCCGCGCCGCCGCCGGCCCGCGAAGCCCGCGGGAGGCCCCCTGAGCCCGTCTCATCGCCCGCGCGCCCCGCCTCCTTCCTCCTCCACGCCCGACGCCGGTCGCCACCCGTCCTCC
>NC_057808.1:281435817-281440148 GCF_018294505.1 Triticum aestivum
CCCCGCCGCCGCCTCCTCCGTCTTTCCCGATCCCGGCGCCTCCTCCTCCTCCTCCTCTCCGCCCGAGCCGCCGTCTCCCCCGAGCTCCAGCCGCCCCGCCCTCCAACTCAGCTGCCGTGCGCCCCGAGCTCCGGCGAGCCCGAGTCGGCCCGAGCCAGATCCGATCTGGAACCCTAGGGTTGACTCTCTCCCTCCTCGATTTTCTGCCAAGTCCTAATATTTTGCATTCTGTGGCATACTTTGACGCATTATAACTCTCTGCACGTAGCTCCGTTTTGGGCGTGTAATTTATCGAAATGTTCATCTCTAGATGCTCTTCATTTTGTTCCATTATGCCATGTTCATTTGAGTCCATCGTGATGCCCAAATCTCTGGTGCAAGAGTGCTATATGCTGTTAACTGCTGTTACTTATCAGAACTTGAGGTTTTGTTATTTTTGTTGCTATTAATGTGTGCATCTTATGGGTATGAGCTCCACATGTGTTTTGATGTATACCATGCCATATGTACATAGGTGTATTCCATGTATTTTTGTGATCTCTGTGGTGACTAGCACAAGCATGCAAACTAGGCTTCGTGATGTTTCTGATTTCAGGGACAGTAATTTTTTAAGTCTGTGACTGTTGTTATTTTGTTGCTATGTATCCATGTAACTACAGAGAGATCCATGCTCCTTTTGGAGATGTTCAGTAAGGATGTTTTGTAGATATAGTTGTGCTATATACAACCATGCCCCTGTTTGCCATTATGGAGTACCCTAGCATGTCTTAATCTTGCTCTACTTTTGCTATAAAATGTTCCTGGCAGATTGTTTACATGTTATTCAATTTTGCCAAGGTTGTTGTAGTTGTTTGATACATGCTATGTACTTAATCTTACCTTGGATAGCTTCATAAACATGCCATCTTGCTGTAGGTATGCTTGTTTTGTCATGCATTGCTTTGTGATGAGTGCATCAAGCTCACCAAGATGCCCTCAAAATTCTGTTTTCTGCCATGCTCTGTTTTCTTCTAAGTCTGAAACCTGTTAACGAAACTTGCTATTTTTACATGGTTGCCATCATTTTTTATTTTCCTTTTTGGCTTATGGTCAGTAATGGACTTTTATTCTATGCATTTAGTAGATTCATGCCATGCCTTGTTTTGCTATGCTAATGTCCTGTAGCATGTTGGTTGCTTGCTCTGAACATTGCTACCTGCTGCTGTTTCAGCCATGCCCAGTAATTTCATCAAGTCTGTGAACCTGATATCTTTTGCACTTTTGCCATGCTTGTTTGAACCTGTTATGCTGTGATCTAGCGGTAGCTCAGTGTACATCTTTTGTCAAGCATCTCCTGTAGATTACTGCCATATGCTTTGTTGCTATGTTAGAATGCTGTAGCATAGTTACTTGATGAATTCTAAGTGCTATCATGCTGTTAATCGCAGATTCGTGTCATTCTTGTTTTGCTTGCCATTTGCAAACCGTGCATCCGTTTCCGGTGATCTTTATATCGATTTCGACCGAAATCATCTCATATTTCCAGTGGCATGCTTGGTTTGCCAAGTTACTTTCTTGTTCATCATTTTTCCTCCGGAGCACACATATGCATCGCATACCACATCTCGCATATCATACATGTTTTGCATCATGTTGCTTGTGCATTTCCCGTGATTGATTGTGGTTCCATTGCTTGTATTCTTGCTGTGGGTAGAGCCGGGAGACGAGTTCGTGAACGAGGAACCTGTTGAGTACGCTTACGAGGATCAAGCTTTCGACAACTCTGAGAACCTTGCAGGCAAGATGACCATACCCTCGAAATCACTTCTATCTTTGCTTTGCTAGTTGTTCGTTCTATTGCTATGCTGCGCTACCTACCACTTGCTATATCATGCCTCCCATATTGGCATGTCAAGCCTCTAACCATCTTTTCCTAGCAAACCGTTTCCTGGCTAAGTTACCGCTTTTGCTCAGCCCTTCTTATAGCGTTGCTAGTTGCAGGTGAAGTTGAAGTTGGTTCCATGTTGGAACATGGATATTTTGGATTATCACAATATCTCTTATTTAATTAATGCATCTATATATTTGGTAAAGGGTGGAAGGCTCGGCCTTATGCCTGGATTTTTGTTCCACTCTTGCCGCCCTAGTTTCCGTCATACCGGGATTATGTTCCTTGAGTTTGCGTTCCTTACGCGGTTGGGTGATTTATGGGACCCCCTTGACAGTTCGCCTTGAATAAAACTCCTCCAGCAAGGCTCAACCTTGGTTTTACCATTTGCCACCTAAGCCTTTTCCCTTGGGTTTTCGCGAGCCCGAGGGTCATCTTTATTTAAACCCCCAGGCCAGTGTTCCTCCGAGTGCTGGTCCAAACTAGAGCACCGTGCGGGACCGTCCCTTGGCAACTTGGGTTATGTTGGTACCTGTATGCTTCGCTTATCCGGTGTGCCCTGAGAACGAGATATGTGTAGCTCCTATCGGGATTTGTCGGCACATTCGGGCGGCTTTGCTGGTCTTGTTTTACCATTGTCGAAATGTCTTGTAAACCGGGATTCCTAGACTGATCGGGTCTTCCCGGGAGAAGGTTTATCCTTTGTTGACCGTGAGAGCTTATGATGGGCTAAGTTGGGACACCCCTGCAGGGTATTATCTTTCGAAAGCCGTGCCCGCGGTTATGAGGCAGATGGGAATTTGTTAATGTCCGGTTGTAGAGAACTTGTCACTTGACTTAATTAAAATACATCAACCGTGTGCGTAGCCGTGATGGTATCTTCTCGGCGGAGTCCGGGAAGTGAAGATGGTTCGAGTTATGCATGAACGTAAGTAGTTTCAGGATCACTTCTTGAGCATTTCTAGCTTCACGACCGTTGCGTTGCTTCTCTTCTCGCTCTCACTTGCGTATGTTAGCCACCATATATGCTTAGTGCCTGCTGCACCTCCACCTCATTACACCATCCTTTCCTATAAGCTTAAATAGTCTTGATCTCGCGGGTGTGAGATTGCTGAGTCCTCGTGACTCACAGATTCTACCAAAACAGTTGCAGGTGCCGACGATGCTAGTGTAGATGACAAAACCGAGATCAAGTGGGAGTTCGATGAGGAACATGGTCGTTACTATGTGTCTTTTCCTGATGATCAGTAGTGGAGCCCAGTTGGGACGATCGGGGATCTAGAATTTGGTGTTATCTTATTTTTGTTTGGATTTGACCGTAGTCGGTCTATGTGTGGATTTTGGTTGATGTATGAATTATATTTATGTATTGTGTGAAGTGGCGATTGTAAGCCAACTCTCGTTATCCCATTCTTGTTCATTACATGGGATTGTGTGAAGAGAACCCTTCTTGCGACAATACCACAATGCGGTTACGCCTCTAAGTCGTGCCTCGACACGTGGGAGATATAGCCGCATCGTGGGCGTTACATGGGGCCCACACGTCAGTCTCACTAGGCAGCCCAGTCAGCAGTTGACTGGGTCAACCCAATCAACTGGGACCCGTGGGGCCCACAGTCAGCCACCCAGAGGTGGGGCCTGGCCTTGCCACGTTGGCCGGCCGGCGGCTGAATGTCGGCGAGCACGAAAATGCGGCGGAGGGCACTCGGCCTCGTCGGAAAAGCGTTCTGCGGCACCGTTCGGCGCGCGGTTGGGTCCGTTCGAACGAGCGTCGTGTGCCGCTTCGAATGGTGGCATCAGCCGTAGCTGGGGAGCCCGGAAAAGACGCCGGCGACAAGCTACGGCGGAAGCGCGTTCGGGTTCTCGACGAGCACGGCGCTAGGGGGCACGGGAAGGCTCGCACGCGTGCGTGTTGGGCTCATGGGAACACCAGGAGCATGGTGGAGGCCTCAGGCGAGCGTGACAAGGGCCACGGCCACGAGCTCGTCGGTGGTGAACAGAGCTCGGGCGTGGCAGCAGCTAGCTATGGCGCATGAAGAGGCTAAAAGGAGGGGAGTAGGAGACAGAGGAGCTCACCGTGCGGCACACAAGATGGACCTTGGGAGATTAGGAGCAGCAGAACATCGCCGGGGAAGAAGGGGATCGCTGGCGATCCGAGGAAGACGACGACGTGTTTGGCGATGCAGAGCTCCCCAGCTCCCTCCAGCGGCTCCAGAGGATGCGGTAGTCCATGGTGATGCCGACGAGCACGGCCAGGCCGCGTCGAAGGCACGGTGGCCGCAAAGATGACGAAGACGCGGCGGCGATGGTGCTCGAAGGTGGATGGGGAACGAGGGGGAGAGGTGACGAGGAGGCGGAGAGGGCGAGGGGAATCTGGGAGTGGGTGGAGGTAGGTGGGGGAGGACTCGAGGAGTCGGAGGGGGCGCTCTTATCCCCTCCCTTGTCGTCGACGGCGAGGCGGTCC
>NC_057808.1:281440436-281473903 GCF_018294505.1 Triticum aestivum
GGGCTTCTCTTTTTTAGCAGCTTTTGCCTTTTCTTTTTAGCCACAATTGACTTTGCAAAAATATGCCACTAGACAAACAATTTTAAACAATTATTGGGCACTGCCACAAAAAGATTGTGAGGCTTGCAATTTTATAAATTAAAAAGGCATTTAATTTAATTGCTTTAGCCACAATTTTAACTAGTTTAGGGAACTTAGAATTTTTGGAAAAATGTTAGTTCACCACCAATATTAACCAGTGATTAATTTCCACAAGATGAACATTTTAGTTTTCATGTTTGAGCAATTTCAATTTCACTCAGAATTTGAAATAGAGTTCAACTAGAATTTGAAAGATACAAGAGACAATGATGGACAAACACTTGTTTAGCAAAAGGATTAACTTAACCCCAGTGATTATTGTAGCATCATTACACCGGGGTGTTACAACTCTCCTCCTCTAAAAGAAATTCTCGTCCCGAGAATTAAGAGGTAGAAGGGAACAGGTCGGGGTATTCAGCCCGGAGGTTATCTTCGTGTTCCCAAGTGGCTTCCTCTTTAGTATGATTCGACCATTGCACCTTGAGGAACTTGGTAACCTTCTGGCGGGTTCGATGTTTAGCTTCTTCAAGAATGCGGATCAGATGCTCTTTGTATGTGAGATCATCTTGAACTTCAATCAATTCCGGATCCACTTCACATTCCGGATCCTTGAAGCATCGACAAAGTTGCGACACGTGGAAGACGTCATGGACGTGAGAGAACTGAGGTGGCAACTCCAATTGAAAAGCCACCAGTCCAGGACGAGAGAGAATGCGGAAAGGACCAATGTAGCGCGGAGCTAACTTGCCCTTGACTCCGAACCGATGAGTGCCTCTCAAAGGAGTGACACGCAAATAAGGTTGTTCACCAGGTTGATAAGTTGAACCCTAGCGTTTCCAGTCATAGTTGCTCTTCTGACGGGACTGGGCCGCCTTGAGATTATCCCAGAAAATGCGAACCTGCTCTTCAGCTTGTTGAATAATGTCTGGACCAATGAGCATCCGTTCCCCAATTTCTGACCAATTTAGAGGGGTTCGACACTTACGTCCATAGAGCACTTCAAAGGGTGCCATCTTCAAGCTGGCTTGATAGCTGTTGTTATAAGAGAACTCCGCATAAGGGAGAGATTCTTCCCACTTCTTGCCGAAAGAAATAACACAAGCCCGAAGCATGTCTTCAAGAATTTGATTGACTCGCTCAACTTGGCCTTGGGATTGGGGATGATAAGCAGTGCTCCAAGTAATATGGGTGCCCATTGCCTCTTGGAAACTATCCCAGAACTTTGAAGTGAATATACTGCCGCGGTCTGAACTGATCTCCTTCGGAATGCCGTGGAGTGACACAATTCGGGAGATATACAAGTTTGCTAATTGACTAGCAGTGATTGTCTCCTTGATTGGGAGAAAGTGAGCAACCTTCGAGAATTGGTCGATGACGACAAAGATATCATCATTACCTTTCTGAGACTTGGGAAGGCCAGTGACAAAGTCCATTTGGATCTTATCCCGCTTCCATTCAGGAATAGGAAGTGGTTGTAGAAGTCCAGCCGGTTTCTGATGTTCTGCTTTGATGCGACGGTAAACATCACATTCTTCGATATATCGAGCAATGTCTTGCTTCATTTTAGACCACCAGTACTTCTGATGGATGTCTAGATACATCTTGGTACTTCCCGGATGAATAGAGAGAGGGGTGTCATGCGCTTCTTTCATCACCTTCGCTGTCATAAGCTCGAACCGGGGTACTACAATGCGATCTCTGAAGTATAAGGTTCCATCATCACCAAGTCAGAAATATCAGGATTTCTCTAAGGCAAGCTCCTTTTTCATCAGATCAGCGTGAGCATCTTTGGCTTGTGCAGACTCAATAGCCTTCAGCAGAGTTGGTTCCAGGACAAGGTTATTCAGAGAACCCTGTGGAACTAGTTGAAGGTTCAGCTTGCATAGCTCTTCGTAAAGGCAGGGTTGAGCTTTGAAAACCATGTGATTGTTGCAATAAGACTTACGGCTCATGGCATCGGCCATTACATTAGCCTTACCAGGGGTATAGGATATACCGCAGTTGTAGTCAGCAATAGCTTCCATCCATCGATGCTGACTCAGATCTGGCTGAGTAAACAGATACTTCAGACTTTGATGATCGGTGAAGATTTCACAACGATTGCGGAGAAGGTACTGTCGCCATAGCTTCAGTGCATAGATAACCGCGGCAAGCTCCAGGTCATGAACTGGGTAGTTCTCTTCGTGAGGACGCACTTGACGGGAGGCATAAGCAATCACTCTATGCTCTTGCATAAGAACACAGCCTAATCCTTGACGTGAAGCGTCGCAATATATGACGAAGTCCTTGCGAGAATCAGGGGGAGCAAGCACTGGGGCAGATGTCAGCTTGTCCTTGAGTGCCTGGAAACTTTCTTGACAATTTTCAGTCCAATCAAACTTAACGCCTTTGTGTAGTAGATTGGTCAGTGGCTTGGCGATCTTAGAGAAGTTCTCGACAAAGCGGCAACAATAGCTGGCTAGTCTGAGAAAGCTTCTGACTTGCTTGACAGTCTTCGGAGGGGTCTAGTCAATAATAGCCTGAGCGCGCTCTGGGTTGACAGCAATACCATCCTTGGAGATGACATGACCAAGGTCGGTGACTTCGGGTAACCAAAATTTGCACTTGGAATACTTGGCATAAAGTTGATGTTCTCGAAGCTTCTCTAGAACAAGTCGAAGATGTTCAGCATGTTCTTCTTTGTTCTTCGAATATACCAGGATATCATCCAGATAGACTACGACGAACTTGTCGAGATAATCCATGAATATGTAGTTCATCAGACAAGAGAAAGTAGCTGGAGCATTGGTTAAACCGAATGACATGACGGTGTACTCATATGAACCATATCGAGTAACGAAGGATGTCTTGGGAATATCCTCTTCACGAACACGGATCTGGTGGTAACCCAACCTCAATTCGAGTTTAGAGAATATCGATGAACCAGCTAGTTGACCGTACAGATCATTGATCCGAGGAAGGGGATATTTGTTCTAAATTGTAGCTTGATTGATAGGACGGTAGTCTTGGACCAATCGGTTCATTCCGTCCTTCTTCTTAACAAAGAGAGAAGGTGCTCCCCAAGCAGAGGAGCTGGATGAATGAAATCCTTGCGAAGAGATTTGTTGATTTCCTCCTTAAGTTCAAGGAGTTCATGAGGTGGCATCTTGTAGGGTCGTTTGGCGATAGGAATGGTGCCTGGTTTCAAGTCGATGACGAACTCGACAGCCCGGGCAGGGGGTATTCCTGGAAGTTATTCTGGAAAGACATCTAGGAAGTCGCGAACAACTGGAATCTTTTCAATTCCCTCAAGAGGTGTTGCGTTCAACGCATTCAAGACATAAAGCCGTGCTTCAGCATTTTGAACAATCTAAGAATGGTAGCTTACTATCTCATCGGAAGGATGTAGGAGATGAACGACTTTGGTGGCGCAAACGATAGAGGCAGTATGTGCTTTCAACCATTCCATTCCCAGAATGAGGTCAATATTGGAAGACTCCAGAATAATGGGAGAAACAAGGAATTCCAACCCTTCAATCTCAACGGGAACGTCGCGACCAATCATGGTAGTTTGACATCGGCCCGCAGGGGTGCGTACCACTGTTGGAGTGTTAATGGGCTCGCATCGAATGTCGTATGCGTATGTAAAATTTTCTGACATGAATGAATGCGATGCTCCTGAATCGAACAAAACAGATGCTGGTACTGAATTAACTAGAAGAGTACCCATCACAGTAGCAGGCTGGTCTTGAGCTTCATTCAGATCAATGTTGTTAGCCTGCCCACGACCATAAGGTCGGGCATTGTTGTTGCGGGGTTGATTGTTACCACGCATTAGAAGGCAGAGCCAGCTGATTCTGAATCTGAGGGCAGTTCTGGGAATGGTGACCTGGAAGGCCACACTTGAAGCACAGACCATCATTGGGATTGGGAGCAGGATCTTGGGGTGGTACAGCTCGAAGAGGCTGACTCTGCGGTGGAGGAGGCAGACGAGGTGCAGCATAGGACTGTCTTGGTGCAGGTGCAGTTGGATGATACATGTTGTGGGGAATCCATATCCGACGCTTCTGCGCTGACGGGCCTGAAGATGAGTCAGCGTCACGGCTGCGCCTGAGGGATCCCTGGTGTTCCTAAAGACCAGTCTCAACATGAATAGCCTTGTTCACCAAAGTGGCGAAGTCGACAAAGTCATTAACGAGTAGTGCTAGCTTGATATCAGGGTGAAGTCCATCACGAAACTTCTCTTGCTTACGAGCATTAGTTGCAATGTCTTCTTCAGCATAACGTGACAAGTCCAAGAATTCCCGCTGATAAGCATCTTTAGACTTGTTGCCTTGGATGAGGTTGCGGAACTCGCGCTTCTTCCTGTCCATGATTCCCTGAGGAATAAAAAGAGCACGGAAGGCAGCTTGGAAATACAGCCAAGTGATGATGTTCTAGCAGGTAGGGTTTGCCTGTGGCTGTCCCACCATTGAGCAGCGAGACCCTTGAGGAAGAAGGATGCGAAGGTGACATAGCTGGCAGGGGCAACACTAGCAGATTCCATTTCATACGTGATGTCGCGGAGCCAGTCATCAGCATCAAGGGGCTGAGTTGAGCTGCAGTAGATGGTCGGGTTGAGGCACATGAAGTCCTGCAGAGTTACTGGGGCTGGCTGCTGATTCATATTCGGACGAGGAAACCGAGCCATCATTCCTTCCTTGAACTGGCGGTTCAGCTCAAACTGTTGTATCATTCCGGCCAAGAATTCGGGCGGTGATGGATCGTTGGCACCACGGCCACGACCAGCGGGTCTAACCATCCCGCTAACATGTAACAGGGGTAGTTCAGCATCGAGCATTTGTAAAGACAAATGATCATTCATGATGAAGGAGGTACGATGGATACCACATAGTAGTCAATACCACAGTGTGTGTACTATTCAGAATACTATTCTAAGGAATAACTATGGCTTATCCAACTTTGGGGTGAATGTGGTCACGGGATCCTAATGTTAGAGTTAGTAAATTCGTTTAACCCGAATGGAAGAGAGATCAGAGTCCCAGAGTATAGACGAGGAGTAAAAGATCCTAATACCACCCAATGGCGACGTGGGCCCGTAAGACACACAACCATGTTAGTAAAAGTTTTTCAGTGACTAGACTCAACTTCGGCCAAGGAGTTGGAAAGGGGGCTACCTACAGGCAGTCGGCTCTGATACCAACTTGTGACGCCCTCGATTCAATCGTACACTAATCATAAACGCAAATGTGTACGATCAAGATCAAGGACTCATGGGAAGATATCACAACACAACTCTAGACACAAATTAAAATAATGCAAGCTTTATATTACAAGCCAGGGGCCTCGAGGGCTCGAATACATAAGCTCGAAAACACAAGAGTCAGCGGAAGCAGCAATATCTGAGTACAGACATGAGTTAGACGAGTTTGCCTTAAGAAGGCTAGCACAAAAGCAACAATGATCGAAAAGGCAAGGCCTCCTACCTGGGAGCCTCCTAACTACTCCTGGTCGTCGTCGGCCTCCATGTAGTAGTAGGTGTTGGGGAACGTAGTAATTTCAAAAAAAATCCTACGCACACGCAAGATCATGGTGATGCATAGCAACGAGAGGGGAGAGTGTCGTCCACGTACCCTCGTAGACCGTTAAGCGGAAGGGTTGTGACAACGCGGTTGATGTAGTCGTACATCTTCACGATCGACCGATCCTCAGTACCGAACATACAGCACCTCCGCGTTCAGCACACGTTCAGCTCGGTGACGTCCCACGAACCCACGATCCAGCAGAGTGTCGAGGGAGAGTTTCGTCAGCACGACGGCGTGATGACGGTGATGATGAAGCTACCCGCGCAGGGCTTCGCCTAAGCACTGCAATGATATGACCGAGGTGGGTTATGGTGGAGGGGGGCACCGCACACGGCTAAGAGATCAATGATCAACTTCTGTGTTCTAGGGTGCCCCTGCCCCCGTATATAAAGGAGCAAGGGGGAGGCTGGCCGTCCCCTGTAGGGCGCGCCAGGAGGAGGAGTCCTCCTCCTAGTAGGAGTAGGACTCCCCTTTCCTACTCCTACCAGAAGGAGGAAAGGAAGGAGGAGAGGGAGAAGGAAGGAGAGGGAGGAAAAGGAGGAAAGGGGGGCCGACCCCCTAGTCCAATTCGGTTTGGGCTAGGGCGGCTGCGCGCCCTGCCTCCTCTCTTCCACCACTTGGCCCATGAGGCCCATTACTTCTTCCTCGTATTCTCGTAACTCCCCAGTACCCCGAAAAATACCCGAATCACTCGGAACCTTTTCCGATGTCCGAATATAGTCGTCCAATATATCGATCTTTACGTCTCGACCATTTCGAGACTCCTCGTCATGTCCCTGATCTCATCCGGGACTCTGAACTACCTTCGGTACATCAAATCACATAAACTCATAATACCGATCGTCACAAAACTTTAAGCGTGCGGACCCTACGGGTTCGAGAACTATGTAGACATGACCGAGACACGTCTCCAGTCAATAACTAATAGCGGAACCTGGATGCTCATATTGGCTCCTACATATTCTACGAAGATCTTTATCGGTCAAACCGCATAACAACATAGTTTGTTCCCTTTGTCATCGGTATGTTACTTGCCCGAGATTCGATCGTCGGTATCTCAATACAAAGCTCAATCTCGTTACCGGCAAGTATCTTTACTCGTTCCGTAGTGCATCATCCCGTAACTAACTCATTAGTCACATTGTTTGCAAGGCTTATAGTGATGTGCATTACCGAGAGGGCCCAGAGATACCTCTCCGACAATCGGAGTGACAAATCCTAATCTCGATCTATGCCAACTCAACAAGTACCATCGGAGACACCTGTAGAGCACCTTTATAATCACCCAGTTACGTTGTGATGTTTGGTAGCACACAAAGTGTTCCTCCGGTATTCGGGAGTTGCATAATCTCATAGTCATAGGAACATGTATAAGTCATGAAGAAAGCAATAGCAACATACTAAATGATCAAGTGCTAAGCTACAGAATGGGTCAAGTTAATCACATCATTCTCTAATGATGTGATGCCATTAATCAAATGACAACTCATGTCTATGGCTAGGAAACTCAACCATCTTTGATTCAACGAGCGAGTCAAGTAGAGGCATACTAGTGACACTCTGTTTTGTCTATGTATTCCCACATGTACTAAGTTTTCGGTTAATACAATTCTAGCATGAATAATAAACATTTATCAGGAAATAAGGAAATAAATAATAACTTTATTATTGCCTCTAGGGCATATTTCCTTCAGTCTCCCACTTGCACTAGAGTCAATAATCTAGTTCACATTGCCATGTGATTTAACACCAATAGTTCACATCACCATGTGATTAACACCCATAGTTCACATCGCCATGTGACCAACACTCAAAGGGTCTACTAGAGTCAGTAATCTTAGTTCACATCGCCATGTGATTAACACCCGAATAGTATTAAGGAGTGATCATGTTTTGCTTGTGAGAGAAGTTTAGTCAACGGGTCTGCCATATTCAGATCCGTATGTATTTGGCAAATTTCTATGTCAACAATGCTCTGCACGAAGCTACTCTAGCTTGCTCCCACTTTCAATATGTATCCAGATTGAGACTTAGAGTCATCTGGATCAGTGTTAAAACTTGCATCGACGTAACCCTTTACGACGAACCTTTTGTCACCTCCATAATCGAGAAACATATCCTTATTCTACTAAGGATAATTTTGACCGCTGTTCAGTGATATACTCCTAGATCACTATTGTACTCCCTTGCCAAACTCAGTGTAGGGTATACAATAGATTTGGTACACAGCATGGCATAGTTTATAGAACCTATGGCTGAGGCATAGGGAATGACTTTCATTCTCTTTTTATCTTCTGTCATGGTCGGGCTTTGAGTCTTACTCAATTTCACACCTTGTAACACAGGCAAGAACTCTTTCTTTGACTGTTCCATTTTGAACAACTTTAAAAACTTGTCAAGGTACGCACTCATTGAAAAAACTTATCAAGCATCTTGATCTATCTCTATAGATCTTGATGCTCAATATGTAAGCAGCTTCACCGAGGTCTTTCTTTGAAAAACTCCTTTCAAATACTCCTTTATGCTTTCCAGAAAATTCTACATTATTTCCGATCAACAATATGTCATTCACATATATTTATCAGAAATGCTGTAGTGCTCCCACTCACTTTCTTGTAAATACAGGCTTCACCACTAGTCTGTATAAAACTATATGCTTTGATCAACTCATCAAAGCATATATTCCAACTCCGAGATGCTTGCACCAGTCCATAGATGAATCGCTGGAGCTTGCACATTTTGTTAGCACCTTTAGGATCGACAAAACCTTCTGGTTGCATCATATACAACTCTTCTTTAATAAATCCATTGAGAATGTAAAATGTGGCAGTTTGCTAACATGATTCGGACAGACTTAAGCATCGCTACGAGTAAGAAAATCTCATCATAAGCAACACCTTGAACTTTGTCAAAACCATTTTCGACAAGTCTAGCTTTGTATATAGTAACACTACTATCAGCGTCCGTCTTCCTCTTGAAGATCCATTTATTTTCTATGGCTTGCCGATCATCGGGCAAGTCAACCAAAGTCCACACTTTGTTCTCATACATGGACCCTATCTCAGATTTCATGGCCTCAAGCCATTTCACGGAATCTGGGCTCATCATCGCTTCCTCATAGTTCGCAGGTTCGTCATGGTCTAGTAACATGACTTCTAGAATAGGATTACTGTACCACTCTGGTGCGGATCTTACTCTGGTTTACCTACGAGGTTCAGTAGTGACTTTATCTGAAGTTACATGATCATCATCATTAGCTTCCTCACTAATTGGTGTAGGAGTCACAGGAACAAATTTATGTGATAAACTACTTTCCAATAAGGGAGCAGGTACAGTTACCTTATCAAGTTCTACTTTCCTCCCACTCACTTCTTTTGAGAGAAACTCCTTCTCTAGAAAGGATCCATTTTTAGCAACGAATATCTTGCCTTCAGATCTGTGATAGAAGGTGTACCCAACAGTTTCTTTTGGGTATCCTATGAAGACGCACTTCTCCGATTTGGGTTTGAGCTTATCAGGCTGAAACTTTTTCACATAAGCATTGCAACCCCAAACTTTAAGAAACAACAGCTTAGGTTTCTTGCCAAACCATAGTTCATACAGTGTCGTCTCAACGGATTTCAATGGTGCCCTATTTAATGTGAATGCAGCTTGTCTCTAATGCATAACCCCAAAACGATAGTGGTAAATCGGTAAGAGACATCATAGATCGCACCATATATAAAAAATACGGTTGTCAGTGGGAACGACACCTATGGGATCACTGGAATCCCTTCTACGGTTGGCGGGCGCGGGGTCGTGAGAAGGGCAGGTCTAACAGGAAGCACACGGATCGTTTACCCAGGTTCGGGCCGCGAGGATGCGTAATACCCTAGTCCTGCTTTGGTGGATGTATTGAGTGTTCTTGTGCTTTGAGCTAGCTACGGGGTGTAACTTGCCCAAAAGAGCCGAATCCCCCTCCAGTATGCCATGGGCCTCCTTTTATAGTCGAAAGGGGCTGCCAAAGTGGCACACAGGAGGTGGAAAGGTCTACAGTGCTGCGAGCTTATCGCCCGTATTACAGGACAAGACGCATTTAATGCATCGCTTAGGTGTCCCTTAACTTTATCGGGGACGGGAACGGGGCCCGTCCCGTCCGTCGCCGCCTCGCCTTGCTTCGACATGCGCCCAGGCCAGCGATGCATGTGGCGCCATGTAGGCAGGCAGGCAGCTGAGGTGGCGCGGTGGTAGGGTCTTCACGAAGATCTGCATGCCACCACGCAGGTGCTTGCTGAATTGGTGTAGAGGCCGCCCGTCGCCACGCAGGTGCCTGCCCAGCTGGTTGAGCTAGCAGCTGCTTGGGGACGGCGGTGGAGCCTTGGCTGGTGTGGGACCAGTAGTGGCCCCGCTGATGCCCTCGGCAAGGGCCTTGCCGGGGGCCCGACAAGGGTCTTGCCGTGGCATTGAAGTCATCCCCGGCAAGGCGCTTGCCAGGGGTCTTGTGGATCTCCTCGGCTAGGATCCCGCCGAGGGTCGCCGTCTTCTGGTCCTCATCCGATCTCACATGTTTATGATCTTGACAAAGATCTGCATGCCACCATGGAGGTGCCTCCCGAGCCTTGGTCCCAACGTAGTCGTTGGCGGCGTTTGGAACTCTTGGGCTCAAGGGTGGCTCGCTCCGCTGGTGTTGTGCGAGCTGCCCTGGCAAGGCTCTTGCCGGGGGAACTTGCTTCGCCCCTCTGCTCTTCGGGTTCTTGGTCTTGGTGTTGCCTTGTTTGTCTTAGGCTTCGGCTTTCCTCCGGCTTCCGTCCTTTGCCCTGCTACGTACGGCCGTGGCGCGCGGCTCTGACTGCCCTTGCACAAGTAAAGGGGTCAAAAGGAGAGCCCCTACTTTTGTACACCGACAGGAGCCCCCGGGCCTGGGCCACACATAAGCGCGCGCTGTTGGGCCAGGCCCAGAACGGTGTGCGGGCAGGTAGGGCGGATTTTACCGCAGTAACTGTTTCGTCTGCTGCGCTCCCCCACGACCCGCGTTGAACGCGCGACATGGAGGGGCGTGCATGACGTGGGGGTCATGCGTGGGGCGGTCCCCGCATGCATGCGTCATATCATAGTAAAGAGGCGGCTCGCGCCTTCCCCATAAAAAGAGGGAGGTGTGGAGGCGCGGTTCGTTTACTGAGTGGACTCGGGTCGCGGTCTTCAAGGCTCCCACGCCCCACGATCACGGGGCGGGGAACGGTCGCCTCACCCGTCCCCTCGGCTCTTCTCACTTGCCACGTGTCCTTCATGCAGGTGGCAGGCGGTGGAGGTGGGAAATCGGGCCGTCGCTGATTGGGACGGCAGGTCGGTCCTGATTCCCTGCGCCTTTGGTGACCGGATTGGTCGAATGGGGCGGCCGAGCCCCGGCTCCGCCCCTTTATAAGAAGGGGAGGGGGACGGCATCCCACATTCTCCCATCATCTATTTCCTTCTACCTCCGCTCCTTTCTTCCATCTGCCATGGCAAGAGGAGGTGCTGGCCCTTCGACGGTGGGCGCGAGGGTTGCTGCTCGACTGCGCGTCCCTCCTTCCCGAGATCTCGCGGTGGCGGAGCCGGCCGTGAGGGGAAGGGGAAGGGGGCGAGGCCGAGGTCGTCATGGCGCTCGGGGAAGAGGTGGACGGGGCGGCGCACCGGTCCTGCCTCTGCCAGCGGCGCCCCTCCCGATTGAGGGCCATGTCGGGGACCAGCCCTGTGAGTTCTTCATCAGGCTGCGCCGGCCACCGCATCGTTGTCTTCGTCTTCCTACCCCGTTTGCTCGGGAGATGGAGCGTGACCCGCCCCAGACCCTCAGGTTGCACATGAGGGGCTGCAGGAATGGCGGCACGCGGGTCAACGTCGACTTCCCCGCCCCTCAGGTCATGTACCTCCGTCGTGGATGGAAGACGTTCGCCCGCATCCACAGCCTGACGGCGGGGCTCGTCCTCTACTTCAAGTTAACGGAGGACGGCCTGCTCTCCGTCAAGGTCTTTGGAGATCTTGGAACTCACCTGAAGTGCTGCGTGGAGAGCTCCTCCGACGATGAAGATTCCTCCTCGAGCGGGAGTGACGAGGAGGACAGCGACAGCGACGACGAGGGAGTCGAGCGGCAGGATGCCGACTCTGACTGACTGCGTCGCCCCTCCCTCGGCCTCGCCCCCTGCATAGGGACTTCCTCGTCAAGCTCTCCATCGGGGTGCTCCCTGTCGTCTCCTTGGGCGGCTGGCGTAGGAGGGCCGGAGAGGGCGAAGAAGGTGGATGGCGGCCGTCAAATCGGAGTACGCGGGCACCGACGCCTTCGTCGCGTATTGCCGGCCAGCTGCCTCGTCTTCCAGCTCCTTTCCCGGCACCAAGACGTTCTCTTGGTGCCTTCTGCTCCTCGTACCTTGCCTAGGCGCTCTTTTTGCCCTCTTGCTGTCTTGTTCCACCTTCTGAGGAGTGGGACAAGAAAGGGATTACGGGCATCTCATCTCTTTTTAGTTTGTAAGCCTGCGGGCACTTGTTAGATTTAAAGCTTGTAATCCCCTTGCTCATGTTTTTTATTTTGTACGAACTGTACCTGTACAGGACATTTTTAATGAAAAGGGTGCTTGTCGGGTTCTTTGTGCGTGAGCGAGGCCCATGCCAAGGAACGAGTCCTTATTATTTCGAAGATAAACCTTGTCACCTGGCAACAGGCCTTGCCGTCCCCCCACTTCAGTCGGCCATTCTCGCGCTCTTGGCGGAGGTAGGGGCGAAGCAGAGTTACGCCCCACACGTTTTTCCTGGCCACCGCGTCTATGACCCGGTTCTGTCCCAGTGGCTTGGGTACAAGAAGAAGGGGGAGCACGGTGGTTTCGGAGCGAAATGAGGTCTCATTTGTCCCAGTTCCATACGGAAGTGCATAGCAGGGGATGAAAGACTTATCTGAATCCGCAGCCCCCGGCAACCTTGGCTTGCCGTGGTTGGATCCTTGTGTCTTCAGCCCCCGGCAGTCTTGGCTTGCCGGGGCCAGAGCGCCGATTTGTTCTCTTTCTCCCAAGTGGCTCAGCAGAAGTATCCACGTGCCCTGCGAACCAAAGAGGACAGAAAGACACACACTCGACCTCTAGGCTAGGGGTTAGTCACCGCTAAGCACTATCAACCCTAACCGAGGGAGAGACTCAAGCTAGCATGCATGCTATAACTTAGGGCGCCAGCGCTTCGTTTATTTATGCTCAGGGTCTGCGCCTGGCTTTGTACAGAGGGTTGCATGCCTTGTCGGCAAAGCTTGTACAAAAGGTGGCTTGCCAGGAGGCCCGGCAAGCCGCGCCTTATGGGTAAAATTTGCGAAGATGCTCGATGTTCCAGGAGTTGCTCACTGGGATAGCATCTTCGATCTCCAGGCGGACTGCACCGGGCCTGGTGACTCATATTACCCGATAAGGGCCTTCCCACTTCGGTGTCAACTTGTTGGAATTCTTGGCCGACTGAACGCGCCGAAGAACAAGGTCTCCTTCCTCAAAGCTTCGGGCATGAACCTTGCGACTATACTATCGGCGCAAGGCTTGCTGGTAGCGTGCTGCTCTCACAGCCGCCCGAAGACGATCTTCCTCAAGGAGCGTTGCGTCATCTTGCCGCAAACGCTCTTGCTCAAGCTCATCGTAAGTGAGCACTCGAGGTGACCCGTATATGAGTTCCGTGGGGAGAACTGCTTCTGCCCCATAGACCAGGGCAAAGGGTGTCTGGCCGGTGGCTCGATTTGGCATCGTCCCGATCGACCAAAGAACCATCGGCAACTCATCAATCCAGCGCCTTCCGCCCTTGTGTAGCTTGTCAAAAGTCTTTGTCCTCAGGACTCGCAACACTTTAGCATTTGCCCTCTCCGCCTGGCCGTTGCTCCGTGGGTGTGCCACAGAGGCAAAACAGACCTTGTTGCCGAGGTCTTGGATGTATTGCATGAAGGTGTGGCTTGTGAACTGCGTGCCGTTATCGGTGATGACTCTGTTGGGCACACCAAAACGGCAGACTAGTCCCTTGAAGAACTTGACGGCTGACTGTGCTGTCACCTTCCTCACTGCTTCCACCTCCGGCCACTTTGTGAACTTGCCGATTGCAACGTACAAGTACTCAAAGCCCCCGACAGCACGGGGGAAGGGGCCCAGTATGTCAAGCCCCCAGACCGAGAATGGCCAGGAGAGAGGGATTGTTTGAAGGGCTTGAGCTGGTTGATGAAGCTTCTTTGAATGGAACTGACAAGCTTCACACTTGGTTACTAGTGCCGTTGCATCCTGGAGGGCAGTGGGCCAGAAGAAACCCTGCCGGAACGCCCTGCCGGCGAGGGCCCTCGACCCTATGTGGGAGCCACATATGCCTCCGTGTATCTCCGCCAACAGCTCCAGTCCTGCCTCCTGGGGAATGCACTTCAATTTCACACCGTTCGGTCTCTTCCTGTACAGGACGTCGTCGACGAACTGATACATAGCAGACCGATTGGCTACTTTCTCCGCTTCTTCCTGCTCCTTAGGAAGCTCCCCTGTTTGGAGGAATCGGACGGTATGCTGTGCCCATGCCGGAGCCTGGGGCTCGACGGCGAGGACCAAGGGCATTTCTTCTGCCATGGGAGCGGCTGTCTCTACGGCCAGGGCCTGACGGCCCGCCGGAGTCGGTCGCTCTTTGGCAGGCTCAGAGTCCACGGCAACAACCTTGCCGGCGGCCCCTGGGGGCTCAGTGGGAAAGTACTTGCCGAGGCCTGATTTCCACCGCTTGTTCTGCTCCATTGATGGTTCGACGGATGGTTGAGTTAACCGAAGCAAAAAGGTACCTGGTTCCACAGGTAGCTTGAATGCAGCACGCTTTGACAGGTAATCGGCGATGTCGTTCTCCGCTCGTGGAACATGCTCCGCTTGTATACCGCCAAAGCGCTCCTCCAGCTTCCTCACCTCATCTACGTAGGCCTCCATCAACGGGATCTGATAATCTTTGTTGACTTGTCTGACGACAAGCTGTGAATCACCCCTGACGATGAGCTTTTTAACTCCGAGGTCTGCCGCGATCCTGAGACCGGCAAGCAACCCCTCGTACTCAGCAGTGTTGTTGGTGGACATCTCCCTGGGAAAGTGCATCTGGATTACATACTTGAGGTGCTCTCCGGTGGGTGCGACGAGCAGCACACCAGCACCGGCGCCTTGTGGCGAGAAAGCTCTATCAAAGTACATAATCCAGTCGCGAGCTGTTTCCTTGCCGGGGAGAGTGGTCTCCTGGATCTCTTCATCAGGCGTTGAGGTCCATTCTGCAATGAACTCCGCCAGGACTCTACTCTGGATGGTTGAAGTACTTTCAAACTTCAACCCAAAGCTTGATAACTCCAAGGCCCACTCCACAATCCTTACGGCTGCGTCTGGGTTGTGCAGTATCCGTTGCAACGGGAGGCGGGTGACGATAGTGATCTCGTGGGCTTGGAAGTAATGACGCAAGTTCCTCGAGGCCATAAGGAGGCCGAAGAGAAATTTCTGCACACCGGAGTATCTTAACCTAGCCCCCTGCAAGAGGGAGATGACAAAGTAAACCGGGTGCTCCATCATCTTCTTCTTCTGCACCACTCCACTTGACCGCGCGGGCTCTGTCCTGATGGTGCCAGACTCTGCCGGGAGCCTTGCCTTGCCGGCACCAGGCCCTGCCGGGGGAGTCTCTGACTTGCTGTCTGCCGGTCCTGCCGTTGCCACTGCCTCTTCGTCAACCTCCCTCTGCGCCACTAGCGCGGCGCTGACCACTTGATTCGTCGCCGCCAGATACAGCAGCAACCACTCTTGTGGTTTAGGCGCAACTAGTATCGGTGTAGAGGAAAGGTATCTCTTCAGGTCTTGCAACGCCACCTCGGCCTCTGGGGTCCACTCCATTGGGCCCGCCTTCTTCAAGATCTTGAAAAAGGGAAGGGTGCGCTCGACAGACTTGGAGATGAATCGGCTCATGGCGGCAACGCAGCCAGTGAGCCGATGCACATCCTTGATCCGCTTGGGCGCCTCAATCTGCTCGATAGCCTTGATCTTATTTGGGTTTGCCTCGATCCCATGCTGTGACACAAAGAACCCGAGAAGTTTGCCGGACGAAACGCTAAAGACACACTTCTCAGGGTTCAGCTTGAGGTTGATCTTGCGCAGGTTGGCGAACGTCTCTTCTAAGTCTTGTACAAGAGTTTCCCTATCCTTGGTTTTGACCACTATGTCATCCATATTGGCTTCCATATTTCTATGTAGCTGGGGTTCAAAACCAATTTGGACTGCCCTTGCAAATGTTGAACCAGCACTCTTCAACCCGAAAGGCATCCGTAAAAAGCAATACGTACCACATGGGGTGATGAATGTTGTCTTCTCTTCGTCTTCTCTTGTCATGAAGATCTGGTGGTAGCCCGAGTAGGCGTCGAGGAATGATAAGATCACACTCGGCTGTGGAGTCAACAATCTGGTCGATGCGCGGCAACGGGAAGGGGTCCTTAGGACAAGCCATATTGATATATGTGTAGTCAATACACAGCCTCCACTTCCCGTTTGCCTTGCGCACCACCACCGGATTGGCCAACCACGTCGGATGGAGCACTCCCCTCACCAAGCCAGCTGCTTCCAACTTTCTGATCTCCTCTGTGATGAATTCCTGCCGTTCCAAAGCTTGCTTCCTGACCTTCTGCTTGACGGGTCGCGCATGGGGACAGATAGCAAGATGGTGCTCAATCACTTCCCTGGGAACGCCGGGGATGTCAGATGCTTGCCACGCAAACACATCGACATTCGCCCGCAGGAAAGTGATGAGCGCACTTTCCTATTTGCTGTCAAGGGTGGAATGGTGAAAGCCCCTCCCGTACCATCCTCTTTGACGGACACCTTCTTGGTCTCCGGTGGCGCAGCTCTAGATTTCTTGTTCTTGCTAGTGGAGCTCTCTGGCATGTCCTCGACGGTAGCACAACACTCCGAAGAGGTGCACTTGCCGGAGTGGGTGCGTGTGACGCCCCCGATTCAATCGTACACTAATCATACACGCAAACGTGTACGATCAAGATCAGGGACTCACGAGAAGATATCACAACACAACTCTAAAAATAAAATAAGTCATACAAGCATCATAATACCAGCCAGGGGCCTCGAGGGCTCGAATACAAGTGCTCGATCATAGACGAGTCAACGGAAGCAACAATATCTGAGTACAGACATAAGTTAAACAAGTTTGCCTTAAGAAGGCTAGCACAAACTGGGATACAGATCGAAAGAGGCGCAGGCCTCCTACTTGGGATCCTCCTAAACTACTCCTGGTCGTCGTCAGCGGCCTGCACCTTCGGAGTAGTAGGAGTCGTCGTTGACGGTGGCGTCTGGCTCCTGGGCTCCAGCATCTGGTTGCGACAACCAGGTAGAATGGAAAAGGGGAAAAGAGGGAGAAAAGCAACCGCGAGTACTCATCCAAAGTACTCGCAAGCAAGGATCTACACTACATATGCAGGGGTATCTGTGTAAAGGGGCAATATCGGTGGACTGAACTGCAGAATGCCAGAATAAGAGGGGAATAGCTAGTCCTGTCGAAGACTACGCTTCTGGCAGCCTCCATCTTGCAGCATGTAGAAGAGAGTAGATGGTAAGTTCACCAAGTAGCATCGCATAGCATAATCCTACCCGACGATCCTCCCCTCGTCGCCCTGTGTGAGAGCGATCACCGGGTTATATCTGGCACTTGGAAGGCTGTGTTTTATTAAGTATCCGGTTCTAGTTGTCATAAGGTCAAGGTACAACTCCAAGTCGTCCTATTACCGAAGATCACGGCTATTCGAATAGATAAACTTCCCTGCAGGGGTGCACCACATAACCCAACACGCTCGATCCCCTTTGGCCGGACACACTTTCCTGGGTCATGCCCGTCCTCGAAAGGACAACACGTCGCAGCCCCACCTAGGCACAACAGAGAGGTCAGCACGCCGGTCTAAATTCTATGCGCGCAGGGGTCTGGGCCCATCGCCCATTGCACACCTGCACGATGCGTACGCGGCCGGAGAGCAGACCTAGCAACCTCCATTTCAAAGGAAGTTGCGTTACGCGGTCCAACCCGGCGCGCGCTGCTCAGTCGCCGACATCACGAAGGCTTTGGCTGATACCACGACATCGAGTGCCCATAACTGTTCCCGCGTAGTTGGTTAGTGCATATAGGCCAGTGGCTGTGACACCCACGTTTTTATTTGGATTTTTCAAAGGATTTTTATTTGACTTGAGGGGAGTGATCTAAATTTTTCTTCAAGAGAACTCTCACTCTCAAATACTTTTCTTTATGGCAAAAGTTTTATTTGGATTCACCCAAGATCTATCTTTGGTCTTGGAGGTTCTTGCTTTTATTTTTGGTCTCAAGACAAAATACTTTTCACTTGGGAAATTAACTTTTGAAAATCTCTTTGAAATTTACACTATGGCTTTTGGAAAACCCTTTGCCACTTTCAACAAATTCCTTCTTGCCATGGCCTTAGTGCAAATCCCCTCTCCTAACCCTTTCCTCACCTTTGGATCATGATTTGCATCAAATCCAGCAAGTTGAACCTCCCCATGTGATTACTTCCATTTAAATTCTATTCAAATAAATTTCTGTCTTCTCTTCTAGCACTTGGAGATTTACAAAGGAACTCCATTTTATGTTTTGATTTTTGCCCCCAAACCTTTTTCCCCTCCTAGTCCTTTGAACCCTCAACCAAGATCCATGAAGATCCACTGGTCTTCAGTTCAAAATTTTCAAACTACACTTGCTGCAAGTTTGGACCAGATTTGCCAAATTTGGTGAAATTCATTCAAAACCTTCTCCAAAAATTCCAAGTAAAATCATGCAGCCTCTGGGTGCATTGAGTGGTCATCACACCAAGTTACAGCTCCAGAAAAATTCATCTCATTGCAAAATCCTTCTGTCGAACACCTGCAGTGCACTGTCTATGTCAAGTTCAGAAAGTTCAGAGTTTCAGTCAGTGGCTTGCTGTTGTTTTCTTCAGAGAAGGACGTCGATCTCGCCAGTACCACTGCGTCGCCTTGCTCCTCGTCCCCTCCCCCTTGTTCCTGCACCGCACGAACGCCTGGCGCCTTGCGGGCGTCGGCGACGAGCAGCAGAAGGTGCGCCGCCCCGTGACCGACGCCGGCGGCGGCTTTGCGGACGCCAGCGGGAGACACGGCGCCGACGACGCCACCCAGCGCCGCCCAAACCACCGGAGCTCGCCGCGTGGCCTTCCACTCCCCGCGCTGCCGCTCTCGTCGTGAACCGCAGGGCGCGGAGCGCGCTCTCTGCCGCCGTTGAGCCCGTGCGGTCACCTCACCGTGGACCGACGCCATTACGCCAAGACCAACTCCGTTTAGCTATGAAACGACTCCAGTAACCTCCACTGATGCTGCCTGGCCACTCAAACCACCTGCCAATCCACTGCTCCGCCATAATCGCTCGCCGGAGATTCTCCGTTCACGGCCACCCCGTCGATCCGCCTATAAATAGGGGCCCCGAGCTTCAACTCGAGCACCCACCATCCCTGCACTCCCCCTAGAGCAAGCCTAGCCACTAGAAGAGCCCCGAGGAGGTCTCCTTCCTCGACTCCGGCCGCCGCGACCCGCCACGGGATCCAGCCCGATTCGCCCCCGTGTGCGCTCCTCCACCTCCATTCTCTTGACAGTAGCTTCACCTTGCATCCCTCGTTCTGACCCGCGCCTCAATTCGTAGTTTGCAGCCCTCCACCGGAGTTCCCCATCCTCACCCGAGCCGCCGTCCGCCGGAGATAGTGTCGCCGTCGACGTGGTGCTCCCCGTTGGACGAGTCCACCACCCACCGACGCGGAAGAAGACGCTGAAGCTCTTGGTACCCTCCGTTTCTCCTAACTCGCTGTGGTTCGACGCCGGCGTCCACCGCAGTCTTCGGGCGCCGGCGAGCTTTTTAAACCTGACAGGTGGACCCCGCCTGTCAGCCTCTATTCTATTTCCTTCGAACCGTTTTTTGTTGGCGCCTTCGGGCAAATACGTTTTCTCCTTTGCGCTTGCGCATTCCCAACCGAAGCGTTTTCTGCTTTCTCAGTTAAAACCCTGGAACTTTTTTGTCTCATTACAGATAAGTCCCTGGACAGAAACCTTTATAACTTTTTAATAAAAAGGTATTTTTGGGTGATTCTTTTTCTGACAATCTTCAAATTTTGTCTAGTTTTTGATGGGATTTATTTGAAAAATATTTGGTAAAGTTTCTGTGCATGTGTTGGTTTTCACGTTAGTGCCCGTTTCGTGATTGCCGTAGGTTCCGGGAGAGGTGACGGAGCCGCGAACTTCGCCGAGCTAGACTCCGACTTCTCCGAACCAGGCAAGCATGTTTGAACATTTGATATGATGAGTGTTTTTGCATGTTCGCTTGAAAGGTCGTGCGTGGCATATGAGTGTCGGTAAATACCTCGTTGCTTGTAAGGCAATGACCCGGTTGTTCCAAAGTTGCGATGATCTCTGATGAGAGATGGCCTAATCATGTGGTGACGTGAAGGGCAGCAAGGTGGTACTGTTGTAGCATACCAGCCTTGCGTCATCCGACTTTCTCCGACGTTAACGTGGTTGGAGCCGCGTTATCGTTCTTTACCCGCATGTTCCAAAGTTGCGATGATCTCTGATGAGAGATGGCCTAATCATGTGGTGACATGAAGGGCAGCAAGGTGGTACTGTTGTAGCATACCAGCCTTGCGTCATCCGACTATTTCTGAGGTTAACGTGGTTGGAGCCACGTTACCGTTCTTTCCCCTTCCGTGCTACCACATGTCTCATTGCCAGGATGCGGTTTAGTAAGTTGGTAACCTTTTTCCGTGTACACACCAAACAGAGAGGCCGGGATGATGGTACCTTGGCCCAGGATTAAAGCCAGTCATCTGGTCAGGGGGCATGGGTGTTTCCGGTTGGGACCGAGAGGGGGGGCACCCCCTTAGAGCGCGCGTATAGAAATTTGATCCCATGCTACGCGAGGTTGTAGCCTCCCCGTCTCAAGGTTTTTCTTGAATGTTGCCGAGGGTGATCCCTGGCTTCGGATGGTTGAATTGGGTGTGTACTGGTTAGACGTGTTTCTTCCAAAACACCCTAGATGGAACTAGTCCCCGTGACTACTGAAATCCGTTGGCTGTGGTTAAGTACAAACTCTGCAGAGTCAATTCCTTCCAAATCGTCGTATGCATGATCTAGTAGCGTAACTTTATGTCCATATCTATCCGTGTGGATAACTTGTCCCAGTGAACAAGCTCAAGTGGTAAATTTAGATGTATTGTTATTCCTGTGGATGGACTAACTTTATATTTATCCCATGCTTGTGATAATTTATGTTCCCGAACTATTGTATTATTGAGCTGTATCACAAGCCCTTTATGTGATGTCGCGCAGACGTCCGACTGTGGCGTGTTCTTTTTTCTTACATTAAATATAAGCCCTTTATGTGATGTCGCTCAGACGTCCGACTGTGGCATGCACCGTCTTTATTTTCTGTTATAAGCCCTTTATGTGGTGTCGCCCCGACGCCCGACTGTGGCATTATTATTCCGCATTTTCCGCTCGAGGAGTCTTTCATACACTCGTTTGGCACCCGTATTATTATTCTGCATTTTCCGCTTGAGGAGTCTTTCGGACACTCGTTTGGCACCTGTATTACTATTCCGCATTTTCCGCTCGAGGAGTCTTTCAGACACTCGTTTGGCACCTGTATTACTATTCTGCATTTTCCGCTCGAGGAGTCTTTTAGACACTCGTTTGGTACCAGTATTACTATTCTGCAGTTTCCGCTCGAGGCGTCATTCAGACCCTCGCTTGGCACCCTGTATTTATTACCTCTTTGTCTGATCGCACTGGTTAACTTGTTCATATGCTTCATGTTTGCATTTGTTATATCTTATGTCCGAACTGTCTTGCGATTACTTTCATAGTACTCACCTGGCTTGTTGATTTGGCCAGATGTTGACGAAGGCGATCTCTTGGATGAAGAGTTTGATAGCGCGTCCGACGCCTAGAGAAGTCCCAGTCAGTCCTGCGCGATCCCGGATATTGGTCACTTGTTTTGTATACGCTTCCGCCACCCGCAATAAGTCTTCTCGAGCCTCACTCCGACGCTCGATGAGCTGTAGTCTTCTGGAATCATGTCACTCGCTTCGCGGTGATATTTCCACCACCGTTATTATCGTGAGATTGTAGTTGCCACCCTATCCGCCGTATTGTTTTAGCGGCGTGCATGTAATAAACTATTGGGCAGTCTCTGCTCAACCTTGTATTATATTTAGTACTCCTGGTATTTTTCTTCTATGACCAAGATATTGTCTACCAGTGGGAAGGAATTCTCCCTCGCTGGTCCGTAAAAGGGATTGGTCTCTCAATAATTATTTTATTGAAAAACCGGTCATGACAAGCTTGGTATCAGAGCCAGGCTGACTGTAGGAAGCCACTAGGTGCGATCGCTAATCGTTTATTAGCGTCTTTTATGCTTTTTCAGCATTTTGCAATTGTAGCTATTTTCTGTTGGTCATCATAAATTTATGACATGACTACTCAGAATTTTTGCCTACTTTTGTAGATGGCTGGCAGCAGCTGTGAGAATCGAGTGTTCACCAACGTGCCCGAGGGGTTTGTCAAGCTCCTCGTCTCCATCACCAAGCTAGCGATCGGGCCAGCAGCTCGCCCGGAGTTCACACTCTATCAGCACAAGCTCAGTGACGACGTGTCTATGCACCAAGCTGTGGTGCAGTTCAAGGGAGGACGTTCTGCTGCACGCCACTTCCGTTTTGTGGGAAGGGCCATGCCTACGGAGAGGCATGCCATGCAGATGGCTGCCCGTGAGGCGATAGCTCGCCTTCGGGACATCCTTCCTATGATGAAGACTCGTCGCTACCGCTACCTCCCATGCCATGTGCCGTACACCAGCCACTATGCGTTTGCCTGCCATCGGGGAGAACGAGATGAAGCCATCGAGATGGTTGTGGAGTATCTCAAGGCTCTGGAGGAGTCTTTCGACAACCTCGTAGATGATCTTGTGGCTGCCCGCATGGACTTAGTCCGGGGCGGTCCTGCCAGCAGGAAGGAGCTTCTCCACACGGCGCCGCCTCTGACATTCGTCTCGTTTTCAGCCTCTTATGCACCGGCCGTTTTGGCCAATGCTCGCCGTCTACCTACCACTGAGGAGTTCGACCGAGTCATCGCTCCTACTCCAGTCAGAGCCGCACCGCCTGCCGCACGCGCTCTACCACCAGTCGCCCCCGCACCATCACCGCAGCGCAGCGTCACGCGCCAGGAGCCAGCTAGAGAGGAGATGGAGGTTGACTCTCCTGGACCGCTGAGCCTTGCCATCGGCAAGGGGAAGGAGATCTTCACCATCTCCGACTGAGAGCACCGAGTAGCCGCGTGTTATGTCTGCTTGTATGATGTGCTGTTTTAGCTGTACGCTAGTTTGTATTGGTGTGTTTGCTGCCTTTCGGAGTAGTACGCTAGTTTTAATAACATGTCAGGATGTGTACACGCATCCTGAGTGCTGTATCATGTGTTTGCTTTTCGCATGTAAGTTTTATGCTAAGCACTTCTTCTCCATGAAAAATCATTTGTGTTTCTTTGAAAAACCTTGAAGTCTTTTAAATTGTTGCCTTTGCAAGAGTTTTCTTGTGCTACACAGTTTTTCTCATGGGTTTTGCAAATAATACCCCAGACTGGAAAAATGTCTCGCCCATGGACTCGCTCCATGCCCAATCAGCCAGAAGAGTTTACGGGACACAGACCAGCAACAATTTCACTCAGGGTCAGTCCAGCCAACAGGACAGTGAAGCAGCACTGTCTCAAGTATGCCGTCTCTTCGAGCAAAGCCAACAACAGCACCAAGAGATGATGAACCATGTCATCAATATGGGAAACCACCGTGAACCCTATCAACCACATTCCAAGTTATCGGAGTTACAGAAAACTCGCCCCTCAACTTTTGCTCACACCGATAGGCCACTGGAAGCCGATGATTGGCTCCGTGAGATTGAAAGGAAACTGATTATTGCTCAGTGCTCAGATCATGAGAAGGTGCTTTATGCACCACACTACCTTACTGGAGCAGCCGCAACATCGTGGGAAAACTTCCTACACATGCATCCCAGGGAACACAACATCACCTGGGAGGAGTTCAAGGAAGGTTTCCGTGGGGCACACATCCCCAGGAGCATCCTAAAGATCAAAAAGAGAGAGTTTGATGACCTGAAGCAGAGAGGCATGTCAGTGATAGAATACAATGGTCAGTTTACCCAGCTGTCTCGTTATGCCTACGACGAGCACATGACAGAAAGCAAGAAGATGGAAAAATTCCTGGATGGCCTGGCACCAGCGCTGAGATGCCAACTGATTGTGCACACCTTTCCGGATTTTAAGACACTGGTGGACAAGGCCATCACCTTGGAGAATGAACGCCGTAGTCTGGAAGATATCCGTAAGCGGAAGAGGGACAAGACGACACTTGCCCGCAGCAACCGGGGCAAGACTGAGGTCCCAAGGACAGACGCAAGGAGATCCACGACTACTGAGCCAAGGCCCGTCGGACAATTTCATGCCAGGGATAAGGAGTACACATACCGTCCAGGGGTCACCTGCTATGCTTGTGGTCAACAAGGGCATTATGCTAAACAGTGCCCGAAGCCAAGAGACTCGGCACCCAAGCCGAACAATGGTGGAAACAATCTCGCCCCCAAGCGCAACAACTTCAACCCCAACAACAACCACAGGAAGGGTCACCTAAACCATGTGACCAGGGAAGAAGCGCAGAATGCCCCAGACATCGTGCTCGGTACGTTCCCTGTCAACACAGTACCTGCCACGGTTTTGTTTGATTCTGGAGCTTCCCATTCGTTCGTTTCGAAGAGTTTTGTTTCGCAACATGGTTTTCCGATACTTCCCTTGGAAAAATCTATGATCATCAAGTCCCCCGGAAATAAGCAAATCGCTCAGGGTTACTGCCAAGGAGTGGTCATTGAGTTCGAAGGACTACAATTCCACGCGAATCTCATCGTGTTGGAAAGTAAGGGACTGGATGTCATTTTAGGGATGGACTAGTTGACCACCAACAAAGGATTCATTGACTGTTTCAATCGGACAGTGATTCTCACTCACCATCACGGCAAGACGATAAGAGTTTCCGCTCAAGAAAGGCCACGATCACAGAAACCAAAACTGAACAAAATGGACATTACAGAACTGAGAAAAGTTCCAGTGGTGTGCGAGTTTCCTGATGTATTCCCTGAAGAACTACCAGGCATGCCACCAGACCGAGAAATAGAATTCAGCATTGAACTAGCACCTGGCACCGCTCCCATCTATAAGAAGCCGTATAGAATGACACCCTCAGAATTGGTGGAGTTGAAGAAGCAGATAAAGGAGTTGTTGGACAAAGGATTTATTCGAGCCAGCTCCTCACCATGGGGTTCGCCCGTGTTGTTCGCCAAGAAGAAGGATGGGACACTGAGGCTGTGCATAGACTATCGAGCCCTCAATATGGTCACCGTCAAAAACAAATATCCGATGCCACGGATAAATGATTTGTTTGACCAGCTCGCACAAGCCAAGGTATTTTCAAAGATTGATTTGAGATCAGGATACCATCAACTGAAGGTACGGACAGAAGATATTCCCAAGACAGCTTTCACCTCCAGATATGGGTTATACGAGTTTACAGTGATGCCTTTTGGACTAACGAACGCCCCCGCATATTTCGTCCACCTCATGAACAAAGTGTTCATGCAATTCATGGACAAATTTGTGGTGGTATTCATTGACGATATTCTGGTTTACTCAAGGACACCAGAAGAGCATGCTGAGCACCTCAGAATTGTTTTGGGAGAATTGAGGAAGCATCAGTTTTACGCCAAATTTAGCAAGTGCGAATTTTGGCTAAGACAAGTTGGTTTCTTAGGCCATATACTGAACCAAGAAGGCGTGGCCGTAGACCCAGAAAAAGTCAAGGCCATACTGGACTGGAAGCCGCCCTCCAATGTTACAGATGTGCGGAGTTTCCTAGGGATGGCCGGATATTACAGGAGATTTATTGAAGGATTCTCCACTGTGGCGAAACCTATGACACAGTTACTCAAGAAGGACAAGAAATTTGTATGGACGGAAGCATGCGAGCAGAGCTTCCAAGAACTCAAGAAGAAGCTGACAACCGCACCGGTCTTAACTGTACCAGACATACACAAAAGTTTTGAAGTGTATTGTGACGCGTCCCGAAAAGGTCTAGGATGCGTGCTAATGTAGGATGGCAAAGTTGTCGCATATGCCTCCAGGCAGCTGCGAAAACATGAGGAAAATTACCCAACACATGACTTGGAGCTAGCAGCAGTCATACATGCACTCAAGGAGTGGAGGCACTTTCTGTTGGGAAATCGCTGTGAAATATATACGGACCATAAGAGCCTCAAATATATTTTCACACAGCCAAAGCTGAATTTACGCCAACGACGCTGGTTGGAACTGGTCAAAGACTATGACGTCGGTATTCACTACCATCCAGGGAAAGAAAATGTAGTGGCCGATGCCCTTAGTCGAAACCCCAGCCCGGACAGTGACAGTCAGCAAGATTTGAGGCCTGAGTTTCAGCGAGAGTTCGCTAGGCTCAACATGATGTTAGTCTCTGAGGGCGCCGTATCAAATCTGGAGATACAACCCACCCTGGTGGAACGAATTAAGAAGGCTCAACAGGGACATCCCAGCATCGAAGGCATAAAGAAGAAAATGAACCTTGGTAAGGCTTCAGAGTTCGTCACGGACAGTGAAGGAACATTGTGGTACGGAGACAGACTTTGCGTACCTAACATTGAGGAACTCAAGCAACAGATCTTGACGGAAAGCCACACCGCTCCATACTCGATCCATCCTGGAGGAACCAAAATGTACAAGGACATTCAGGAAAGCTTTTGGTGGCACGGTATGAAAAGAGATATAGCCACATTCATTGCTTGTTGCGATTCATGTCAGCGCATCAAGGCCGAGCATCAAAAGCCAGCAGGGCTACTCCAGCCAAACAGGATACCGGAGTGGAAATGGGATGAAATAGGAATGGATTTCATTGTCGGATTACCCCGATCACAACGCGGAAATGACGCCATATGGGTCATCACAGACTGACTAACCAAGGTTGCTCATTTCATTCCCGTGAAGACTACCTATTCCACCCAAAGACTGGCAAAACTTTATCTCTCCCGTATAGTTTGCTTGCATGGAGTCCCAAAGACTATAATATCAGACCGAGGCACACAATTCGTCTCCAAATTTTGGGATCACCTACAACAAGCTCTGGGCACGCAACTAACTTTCAATACAGCATACCACCCTCAGACTGATGGACAGACGGAACGTGTGAACCAAATCCTAGAGGATATGCTAAGAGCCTGTGTGCTCACCTATGGATCCAGCTGGGAAGAGAGTTTGCCGTATGCCGAATTTTCTTACAACAACAGTTACCAAGCCAGCTTGCAAATGGCACCCTTTGAAGCACTGTACGGACGGAGGTGTCGTACCCCACTGAACTGGTCAGAAACAGGTGACAGTCGTATCTTCGGCCCAGACATGCTTAAAGAGGCCGAGGAAAAAGTTAAACAAATCAGGGACAGACTCAAGACAGCACAGAGCAGAGAAAAGAGCTACTATGATGAGAAACATCGTGAGGTCAGCTTTGAACTCGGTGATTCCGTATACCTCCGAGTATCCCCTATGAGAGGTCTACAACGGTTCAAGATTAAGGGGAAGCTAGCCCCAAGGTTTATTGGACCATTTTGTGTAAAGGCACGAAGAGGCACGGTAGCCTACCAACTAGACCTACCCAAGGAGCTGTCAGACGTCCATGACGTATTCCACGTCTCACAGTTGAGGAAATGCATGAGTAACTCGGAGAAGCATGTACCTCATGAGAACATTGATATGCAACCAGATCTCACCTACAGAGAAAGGCCAGTAAAGATTTTGGAAGAGTCTGAACGGAGGACCCGTCAGAAAACGACAAGATTTTTCAGGGTTCAGTGGAGCAACCACACTGAGGATGAAGCTACATGGGAAAGGGAAGATTTCCTCCGAGCAGAGTATCCATATCTATTTGAGGATCAGCAGAAATCTCGAGGACGAGATTTTTCCTAAGGGGGTAGGTGTTGTGACACCCAAGTTTTTATTTGGATTTTTCAAAGGATTTTTATTTGACTTGAGGGGAGTGATCTAAATTTTTCTTCAAGAGAACTCTCACTCTCAAATACTTTTCTTTATGGCAAAAGTTTTATTTGGATTCACCCAAGATCTGTCTTTGGTCTTGGAGGTTCTTGCTTTTATTTTTGGTCTCAAGACAAAATACTTTTCAATTGGGAAATTAACTTTTGAAAATCTCTTTGAAATTTACACTATGGCTTTTGGAAAACCCTTTGCCACTTTCAACAAATTCCTTCTTGCCATGGCCTTAGTGCAAATCCCCTCTCCTAACCCTTTCCTCACCTTTGGATCATGATTTGCATCAAATCCAGCAAGTTGAACCTCCCCATGTGATTACTTCCATTTAAATTCTATTCAAATAAATTTCTGTCTTCTCTTCTAGCACTTGGAGATTTACAAAGGAACTCCATTTTATGTTTTGATTTTTGCCCCCAAACCTTTTTCCCCTCCTAGTCCTTTGAACCCTCAACCAAGATCCATGAAGATCCACTGGTCTTCAGTTCAAAATTTTCAAACTACACTTGCTGCAAGTTTGGACCAGATTTGCCAAATTTGGTGAAATTCATTCAAAACCTTCTCCAAAAATTCCAAGTAAAATCATGCAGCCTCTGGGTGCATTGAGTGGTCATCTCACCAAGTTACAGCTCCAGAAAAATTCATCTCATTGCAAAATCCTTCTGTCGAACACCTGCAGTGCACTGTCTATGTCAAGTTCAGAAAGTTCAGAGTTTCAGTCAGTGGCTTGCTGTCGTTTTCTTCAGAGAAGGACGTCGATCTCGCCAGTACCACTGCGTCGCCTTGCTCCTCGTCCCCTCCCCCTTGTTCCTGCACCGCACGAACGCCTGGCGCCTTGCGGGCGTCGGCGACGAGCAGCAGAAGGTGCGCCGCCCCGTGACCGACGCCGGCGGCGGCTTTGCGGACGCCAGCGGGAGACACGGCGCCGACGACGCCACCCAGCGCCGCCCAAACCACCGGAGCTCGCCGCGTGGCCTTCCACTCCCCCGAACGCGCTGCCGCTCTCGTCGTGAACCGAAGGGCGCGGAGCGCGCTCTCTGCCGCCGTTGAGCCCGTGCGGTCACCTCACCGTGGACCGACGCCATTACGCCAAGACCAACTCCGTTTAGCTGTGAAACGACTCCAGTAACCTCCACTGATGCTGCCTGGCCACTCAAACCACCTGCCAATCCACTGCTCCGCCCTAATCGCTCGCCGGAGATTCTCCGTTCACGGCCACCCCGTCGATCCGCCTATAAATAGGGGCCCCGAGCTTCAACTCGAGCACCCACCATCCCTGCACTCCCCCTAGAGCAAGCCTAGCCACTAGAAGAGCCCCGAGGAGGTCTCCTTCCTCGACTCCGGCCGCCGCGACCCGCCACGGGATCCAGCCCGATTCGCCCCCGTGTGCGCTCCTCCAACTCCATTCTCTTGACAGTAGCTTCACCTTGCATCCCTCGTTCTGACCCGCGCCTCAATTCGTAGTTTGCAGCCCTCCACCGGAGTTCCCCATCCTCACCCGAGCCGCCGTCCGCCGGAGATAGTGTCGCCGTTGACGTGGTGCTCCCCGTTGGACGAGTCCACCACCCACCGACGCGGAAGAAGACGCTGAAGCTCTTGGTACCCTCTGTTTCTCCTAACTCGCTGTGGTTCGACGCCGGCGTCCACCGCAGTCTTCGGGCGCCGGCGAGCTTTTTAAACCTGACAGGTGGACCCCGCCTGTCAGCCTCTATTCTATTTCCTTCGAACCGTTTTCTGTTGGCGCCTTCGGGCAAATACGTTTTCTCCTTTGCGCTTGCGCATTCCCAACCGAAGCGTTTTCTGCTTTCTCAGTTAAAACCCTGGAACTTTTCTGTCTCATTACAGATAAGTCCCTGGACAGAAACCTTTATAACTTTTTAATAAAAAGGTATTTTTGGGTGATTCTTTGTCTGACAATCTTCAAATTTTGTCTAGTTTTTTATGGGATTTATTTGAAAAATATTTGGAAAAGTTTCTGTGCATGTGTTGGTTTTCACGTTAGTGCCCGTTTCGTGATTGCCGTAGGTTCCGGGAGAGGTGACGGAGCCGCGAACTTCGCCGAGCTAGACTCCGACTTCTCCGAACCAGGCAAGCATGTTTGAACATTTGATATGATGAGTGTTTTTGCATGTTCGCTTGAAAGGTCGTGCGTGGCATATGAGTGTCGGTAAATACCTCGTTGCTTGTAAGGCAATGACCCGGTTGTTCCAAAGTTGCGATGATCTCTGATGAGAGATGGCCTAATCATGTGGTGACATGAAGGGCAGCAAGGTGGTACTGTTGTAGCATACCAGCCTTGCGTCATCCGACTTTCTCCGACGTTAACGTGGTTGGAGCCGCGTTATCGTTCTTTACCCGCATGTTCCAAAGTTGCGATGATCTCTGATGAGAGATGGCCTAATCATGTGGTGACATGAAGGGCAGCAAGGTGGTACTGTTGTAGCATACCAGCCTTGCGTCATCCGACTATTTCTGACGTTAACGTGGTTGGAGCCACGTTACCGTTCTTTCCCCTTCCGTGCTACCACATGTCTCATTGCCAGGATGCGGTTTAGTAAGTTGGTAACCTGTTTCCGTGTACACACCAAACAGAGAGGCCGGGATGATGGTACCTTGGCCCAGGATTAAAGCCAGTCATCCGGTCAAGGGGCATGGGTGTTTCCGGTTGGGACCGAGAGGGGGGGCACCCCCTTAGAGCGCGCGTATAGAAATTTGATCCCATGCTACGCGAGGTTGTAGCCTCCCCGTCTCAAGGTTTTTCTTGAATGTTGCCGAGGGTGATCCCTGGCTTCGGATGGTTGAATTGGGTGTGTACTGGTTAGACGTGTTTCTTCCAAAACACCGTAGACGGAACTAGTCCCCGTGACTACTGAAATCCGTTGGCTGTGGTTAAGTACAAACTCTGCAGAGTCAATTCCTTCCAAATCGTCGTATCCATGATCTAGTAGCGTAACTTTATGTCCATATCTATCCGTGTGGAAAACTTGTCCCGGTGAACAAGCTCAAGTGGTAAATTCAGATGTATTGTTATTCCTGTGGATGGACTAACTTTATATTTATCCCATGCTTGTGATAATTTATGTTCCCGAACTATTGTATTATTGAGCTGTATCACAAGCCCTTTATGTGACGTCGCGCAGACGTCCGACTGTGGCGTGTTCTTGTTTCTTACATTAAATATAAGCCCTTTATGTGATGTCGCTCAGACGTCCGACTGTGGCATGCACCGTCTTTATTTTCTGTTATAAGCCCTTTATGTGGTGTCGCCCCGACGCCCGACTGTGGCATTATTATTCCGCATTTTCCGCTCGAGGAGTCTTTCAGACACTCGTTTGGCACCCGTATTATTATTCTGCATTTTCCGCTCGAGGAGTCTTTCAGACACTCGTTTGGCACCTGTATTACTATTCCGCATTTTCCGCTCGAGGAGTCTTTCAGACACTCGTTTGGCACCTGTATTACTATTCTGCATTTTCCGCTCGAGGAGTCTTTCAGACACTCGTTTGGTACCAGTATTACTATTCTGCAGTTTCCGCTCAAGGCGTCATTCAGACCCTCGCTTGGCACCCTGTATTTATTACCTCTATGTCTGATCGCACTGGTTAACTTGTTCATATGCTTCATGTTTGCATTTGTTATATCTTATGTCCGAACTGTCTTGTGAGTACTTTCATAGTACTCACCTGGCTTGTTGATTTGGCCAGATGTTGACGAAGGCGATCTCTTGGATGAAGAGTTTGATAGCGCGTCCGACGCCTAGAGGAGTCCCAGTCAGTCCTGCGCGATCCCGAATATTGGTCACTTGTTTTGTATACGCTTCCGCCACCCGCAATAAGTCTTCTCGAGCCTCACTCCGACGCTCGATGAGCTGTAGTCTTCTGGAATCATGTCACTCGCTTCGCGGTGATATTTCCACCACCGTTATTATCGTGAGATTGTAGTTGCCACCCTATCCGCCGTATTGTTTTAGCGGCATGCATGTAATAAACTGTTGGGCAGTCTCTGCTCAACCTTGTATTATATTTAGTACTCCTGGTATTTTTCTTCTGTGACCAAGATATTGTCTACCAGTGGGAAGGAATTCTCCCTCGCTGGTCCATAAAAGGGATTGGTCTCTCAATAATTATTTTATTGAAAAACCGGTCGTGACAGTGGCCAGACTCAGATCAAATACCAAGATCTCGTTAAGTGTGTTATTTAGAAGTAACTGCGGACGCCGACCAGGGCCAGGCCCACCTCTCTCCTAGGTGGTCTCAACCTGCCCTGTTGCTCCGCCACAAAGTAATAGTAGGGGGCCGTCGGGAACGCAGGCCCACCTCTACCGGGATGGAGCCACCTGTCCTTTCAGCCCCCATCTCCGAACAATATCATAAGTAATGTAACAGTATAAAGTATATAGCATATGCCCGTGATCACCTCCCGAAGTGATCACGGCCTAGTAGTATAGCATGGCAGACGGACAAGAGTGTAGGGCCACTGATGGAATACTAGCATTTAGGATTGCAGGTAAGGGTAACATATGTAGCAACAATGACAGGCTATGCAGCAGAATAGGATTAACCGAAAGCAGTAACATGCTACACTACTCTAATGCAAGCAGTAGAGAGAAGAATAGGCGATATCTAGTGATCAAAAGGGGGGGGGGTGGGCTTGCCTGGTTACTCTGGCAAGAAGGAGGGGTCGTCAACACCATAGTCGAACTGGGGGTCGCCGGCAGTCTCGGGGTCTACCGGAAAGAAGTAACGGAAGGGGAACAAAATAAACAACAGAGCAATCAAAGCATCACAAAGCGTAAAATGGCAATACGTGGTGCTAGACGTGACCTAACGCAGTAGTAGTGATACCGGTGAAGTGGGGAAGACATCCGGGAAAGTATTCCCGGTGTTTCGCGTTTTCGCACAGATAAACCAGAGGGGGAAGGTTGCAGGTTTTCTATGCTAGGGACGCGTGGCGGACGAACGGGCCGCGTATCCGGATTCGTCTCGTCATTCTAAGCAACTTTCATGTACAAAGTTTTTCCATCCGAGCTACGGTTTATTTTATATTAATTTTAAAAGATTTAATCATTTTTAGAATTTACTTAATTATTTTAAATCAACATTATCCAGAATAGTGTATGCTGACATCATCATGATGTCAGCAGTCAATAGGGCGTTGACTGGTTCAAACTGACATGTGGGTCCCGCATGTCATTGACTGTTTAGTTAATTAACAGTAGTTAATTGGGTTAATTAGTTAATTAGGCTAACTAATGTTTAATGAGATTATTTAAATAGGATTAATTAAGTTAATTAATTATCAAATTAATTAATTAATATTATTATTATTAATTCTTTTTTTAAATAATCGTCTAGGGGCGTGGGCCCCATTGTCATTGGCCCCAGGGCCAAACGGGCGCTGGGCAGCGGTTACGGGCACGGGCAAGGCGTGCGCCCACCTGCAGGCCCGAGGCCACCAAGGGGGGGGGCGCTGGCCACGGCAGCAACCGGAGCAGTGCGGCAAGGGGGCGACAGGGCGGGGTTCGGCCCCGGCGGGAAGCGGCTCGGCGTGGGGGAGTCGGCGCGGCAGCCGGCTGCGGGGAAGGCGCAGAGCGACGGGCAGGGGTTGTGGTGGAGGCGACCACGGGGCGAGCTGGGCGCTGCAGCGG
>NC_057808.1:281474847-281481100 GCF_018294505.1 Triticum aestivum
TTTTGTTTTGTTTTCATTTATCTTTCTTTTGTGTTTCCTTTTAGTTAGCAAATAGTTTTACAAAAATATAACCCCTACTCCTAAATTAGCATAATAACATATGCCACTACCTCAACAAGCTTGGTGACCAAATGAACTAGTTTAATATTTGTTTAGTAATTGAAATCATTTAAATAATTATTTTGCCGCTGTTTTATCTACTATTGTGCATTTAAATATTTTATTTAGATATGGGTCCTTCACCATAATTGCTTATGATTTATTTTACACCTCCCGAACATTTTAGTTTTAACATTTGAAAACCTTTGTTGTTTGCCTGATTTTGAATTTGAATTTGAACCGCTTTTGGATCAACGCGAGATTAGCAACAGTAATACTAGTGACGTGGCATCATTAGCGTGGAATTACTGTAGCTTAATTATCCGGGCGTTACAATTCGCCTCTAATACAAGAAATCTCGTCCCGAGATTTAAGAGGTGAAGTAATGGGGAAAGATCTGGTTACGAAATTCTAACGAATCTTCTCGGTCTTGGTTACTCTTCTCGCAGAGGTCGATCCATTATATTGGCGTCTTCCTTCCTCTGTTTCAGGCCATCATGATGAAGTCGTTATCCTTTCTTCGGGATCTTCATCGTACTTACAAAAAGGATAAGGGGTAGCTTCAAAAGGACAGACCTCTACAAGGTTGCTTATCTAGTAGATAATAATGGGGAAGGTGGCAGAAAGTTACTCTCGAGTTGAAACTTAAGAAATTATCAAGATCGAAGTAAGAAGGTGCACAATAGAAGTTTCAAGCGCATAGGCAATCGTTCGTTGCCTGATACGAAATGTGAAAGGGGTTCAGAGCAATGGGAATAAGTATTGCGTCTGATACCAGAATAGATTACTAGGCAGGTGGCCCATGAATTACATACGAAGTCAAGCTCGAGGAATAACTTTGGCAATAAGGTCTACAGGAGAGTCAGGTTTCGATCCTGTGGAACTGGGGGTTATGGGCCCACCATGTGGTTTAAAGTAGAAAGGGGCTGACATCTTGCGCGGTCACGATATCAAGGCATGTTAGAGGGTAGCCTGTCAGTTATGTCGGCAACAATTCGATATCAAGGGCGAGGGACGAAGAGAACCATTTTCCTGCTCATTGAAGGAGGCAGACCAATAGGCAAAGTTCTCATCCATCGGTGGTTACCGGAATGCTATCGACAAATGCAACAGGGCCTTACTCACACGGTTGTACACCAAGGTGTTTATATAAGGAGAAGAATATTACTGCTTAGATCATATGGATCACAAGGAAGGTTAAACAAATCAATGGAAGGAAAATGTGATCATCAGATCAAACAGAACAATGGAAAGGAAAATGTGTTTGACACATATACCAGGGGTATACCCTTCCCAAGGACAAGCAGAGCATGATATCCATGACAGGATATAATGTAGAAAACTTTTTAGGTAGGGGAGAGAAATTTCATGACATTACCCATATAGCGGTGTTTGGATAATTGAGCAGGAAACATTTGGCATTGGGCTTCAAATGTTCTTGTTGAAAATTAGAGTACCATACACATGCTTCGAGATAGCATTGACATGGTCTTCAAGCAATGGTCAGACTTTGGATACAGGAAGGATCCATCAGGATCAACTTGTAGAATAAGTCTTACAATTTCCTCATGGAAGAATGGATAACCTTGCTAATAAGGAAACTATAACAGCAGGTCATCCGGCCAGGTGTGATGGGCATGCCATCACCTTACCGGGTCATATAAGACCAATGTTATAACTCTTGGAAAAATGTTCCAACCATCATATCTGACCGAGAATCAGATCTGATGGGTTTTAGGATACCTCAGACTCAGGATGGCTGAGAAGAAAAGGTGCAAAACAAATTGACAAGACGACATTGTAAGATTCTCAGGAAATTTACTACGGAAGCGAGTTCCGAAACAAAAGCTCATCATTAAACCAATGAAGGGTTAAGGAGGTAGCTGATGAACCCAGCGACAATTCATCGAGACTTCCAAAAGATGGGTTTCCACAATTATGTGAACAAGGAGATAACATACACAGTTAAACATTGGTTGAAAGGTGCACCCGAAATATGGGCTTAAGTAGCATGTTCAATGTTAGAATGGTGGTTCAATAACCAATGGTCTAAGAATGAAATATCGACCATGAACTTCAAAGCAATAGGGTCGCTAGAAGTTTTGAATTCGCACATCCAAGTTCAACTGTCGGTTTTTTGGTTGGAAACAACACGGGGACCAAGAAGGAATGGTGATGGTGAGAAGTATTACTTGTATCAAGAATTCTCAAGAGGTGGTAAAATTCCCATGACATTCTTGACATAAAAGGTGGTAACATTCTAAGGTAAAGAACAAATGCTGGATAGCAAGGAACTCAAGGTATAACACAAACACGAACAAGTTTGTGTTGGAGGGAAGGCAATAAAGTGGCCGATGATAACACAAATCATCAAAGGCAAGGGTGGTATTACTCATCATGAATTCGATCGATATCCCGGAAGAGCTCATAAGGTTGATGATGATCACGACACATTTGTCGAGAGATTTCATGAAGATGTAATCAATGAACGACAAAATCAGGTCAAAGGAATGATGAAGCGAAGGGTTATTGGAACAATGGGTACGACACAAGCTCAGAATCCAGTTTGTGGTTCGAGGTGAAACGATAAGACGTGGAAATCGACGTAAGCTTAGCTTATTGTCGAAAGATGTGCTCCGGTAATAAGGAACGGGTGGCATAGTTAAATTTTAGCACAATAATTATATAGCCAATCATGCTAGGAATGACTTGAAGGATTATTAAACTCATAAGCCACAAAAATTACTTAGAGTTATTGAATCGGAGTGCTGAATTGTTCACATATCGGTGTTCTCAGCTGATGACAACCCAAAACCCAGGAAAAATTGGATTCGGTGAGAATTAATAGTAGATGAAGAACCCATAAGTTATGTAGTCTCATGATATTCTCGAGATACCAGGGTGTAATACTCGACGAGAGGTCAAAGTAAAGGTTGGACTGGTGTATTGATCCATAGAAGACAAGTGCTTAAACTTGCCCGAGAAATGGAATCAAAGAAGAACATATGGTCGGAACCATAATTGCAAAGGATCAATTCTCCGATGCCAATGGATATTATATCAAGGATATAGTTATTATTACAAGAAGCTTCCATGATAGGATCTACATCGTGTCCATGGGCATGAACACAAAGGTTCAAGGTCGAGTCCCACTTCTTCAATGCATAACCTTCCATTCACTTCTCGTGTTTCGAAAATGACATTAGTTGTAGAAGTTTTACCTGGTGCAATACCAGATAAGTATGACCCGTGGAATCTTTCGGGTTCACACAGATTAGGGAAGGCGTTGGTTCAATCCATCAGGGAATCTTAGGGACATATACCACAAACTTCAGAAGTAAATGACTCAAGCTCGAAAGCAAAGCATGGTTGAGAAAGCAGAGAATACAATTTACCAAAGGCATTATGTATCCGAGGAAAGGCTCACAGGGTTATTGAATATGAAGGACGTTGTCGGATAAAATCCAACAAAGGATCTGGTGGTCGATAAGGGATCTGATGTGAGCATCGGTACTCAACCAGAAAAAAAAGCATGCAAGGAGATCAGATGATAGAAACAACTAACTACTTCAAAGCTCAATTGTAAAGGAATTATGAATTCCAAGACAAGGGATCAGAAGCAATGCTCTGATTAGGGACAGATAAGTTGAATAGCCTTAGGGGTACAATCGATGGCAATTGGATTGGTTGAGAACCAGCTCACGTTTAAAATGACGTCTGAGCCGGAAGAATAATTTTCAGGGAATAACTGATGATTGCGTGCATTCACACACATGTTGAATCAACAGGATCAGAATGTCAATCACAAGAATTTTAATGGTTATTGCTAGACAAATGGAATTGTCCAGACTGCAAGAAGACAACTATTTGCAAAGCAATAGTTGGCAGAGGATTACCGGAAGATCAGGTAGTATTTCAATGTATCTAGTGAATCATTTGAACAATAGGGGAAGAACGGATACTCGGTATGTTCAAGGAATTATCCGTAGGGGTATTCAAGTGGCAAAGAACTGCAGGGCAGTAGGCACAAGGTATTCTCGGAACAATAGAGAGAATCTTGGGGTATCTTCTAATAACAAGATCATCTGGGATAAAAATAAGAACGACAGGTGTATGTATTATTCATAGGGATATTTCGGTGGTAGGGAATTGCAAAAGTAATGGGCACAAAGTCTCGAGAGAACATCGGAGAGTATCTTCGAAATTCTTCGGTGCACAAAGTAATCATCTGGAGTAAGGGGCTCTCCGGGTGGAAGTAGTTACGAGAACCTAGGGTCGGCGTTAGTAAAATCATTTAACCTGAATAGAAGAGAGATAGAGTCCCAGAGTATAGGTCGAGGAATAAAAGATCCTAATACCACCCAATGGCGACGTGGGCCCTTAAGGCACACAGCCATGTTAGTAAAAGTTCTGTAATGACTAGACTCGCCTTCGGCCAAGGAGTGTGGAAGGGGGATTCCTACAGGCAGTCGGCTCTAATACCAACTTGTGACGCCCCCGATTCAACCGTACACTAATCATACATGCAAACGTGTACGATCAAGATCAGTGACTCACGGGAAGATATCACAACACAACTCTAAAAATAACATAAGTCATACAAGCATCATAATACAAGCCAGGGGCCTCGATGGCTCGAATACAAGTGCTCGATCATAGACGAGTCAGCGGAAGCAACAATATCTGAGTACAGACATAAGTTAAACAAGTTTGCCTTAAGAAGGCTAGCACAAACTGGGATACAGATCGAAAGAGGCGCATGCCTCCTGCCTGGGATCCTCCTAAACTACTCCTGGTCGTCGTCAGCGGCCTGCACGTAGTAGTAGGCACCTCCGGAGTAGTAGGAGTCGTCGTCGACGGTGGCGTCTGGCTCCTGGGCTCCAGCATCTGGTTGCGACAACGAGGTAGAATGGAAAAGGGGAAAAGAGGGAGAAAAGCAACCGTGAGTACTCATCCAAAGTACTCGCAAGCAAGGATCTACACTACATATGCAGGGGTATCTGTGTAAAGGGGCAATATCGGTGGACTGAACTGCAGAATGCTAGAATAAGAGGGGGATAGCTAGTCCTGTCGAAGACTACGCTTCTGGCAGCCTCCATCTTGCAGCATGTAGAAGAGAGTAGATGGTAAGTTCACCAAGTAGCATCACATAGCATAATCCTACCTGGCGATCCTCCCCTCATCGCCCTGTGTGAGAGCGATCACCGGGTTATATCTAGCACTTGGAAGGGTGTGTTTTATTAAGTATCCGGTTCTAGTTGTCATAAGGTCAAGGTACAACTCCAAGTCGTCCTATTACCGAAGATCACGGCTATTCGAATAGATAAACTTCCCTGCAGGGTGCACCACATAACCCAACACGCTCGATCCCCTTTGGCCGGCCCCACTTTCCTGGGTCATGCCCGGCCTCGAAAGATCAACACGTCGCAGCCCCACCTAGGCACAACAGAGAGGTCAGCACGCCGGTGTAAATCCTATGCGCGCAGGGGTCTGGGTACATCGCCCATTGCACACCTGCATGTTGCGTACGCGGACGGAGAGTAGACCTAGCAACCTCCATTTCAAAGGAAGTTGCGTTACGCGGTCCAACCTGGCGCGCGCCGCTCAGTCGCTGATGTCATGAAGGCTTTGGCTAATACCACGACATCGAGTGCCCATAACTGTTCCCGCATAGTTGGTTAGTGCGTATAGGCCAGTGGCCAGACTCAGATCAAATACCAAGATCTCGTTAAGCGTGTTATTTAGAAGTAACCGCGGACGCCGACCAGGGCCAGGCCCACCTCTCTCCTAGGTGGTCTCAACCTGCCCTGTCGCTCCGCTAGAAAGTAACAGTAGGGGGCCATCGGGAACCCAGGCCCACCTCTACCAGGATGGAGCCACCTGTCCTTTCAGCCCCCATCTCCGAACAGTATCATAAGTAATGTAACAGTATAAAGTATATAGCATATGCCCGTGATCACCTCCCGAAGTGATCACAGCCCAGTAGTATAGCATGGCAGACGGACAAGAGTGTAGGGCCACTGATGGAATACTAGCATTTAGGATTGTAGGTAAGGGTAACATATGTAGCAACAATGACAGGCTATGCAGCAGAATAGGATTAACCGAAAGCAGTACATGCTACACTACTCTAATGCAAGCAGTAGAGAGAAGA
>NC_057808.1:281481337-281482226 GCF_018294505.1 Triticum aestivum
GGGGGTCGCCGACAGTCTCGGGGTCTACCGGAAAGAAGTAACGGAAGGGGAACAGAATAAATAACAGAGCTAACAAAGCATCACAAAGCGTAACATGGCAATACGTGGTGCTAGAGGTGACCTAACGCAGTAGTAGTGATACCGGTGAAGTGGGGAAGACATCCGGGAAAGTATTCCCGGTGTTTCCCGTTTTCGGACAGATGAACCGGAGGGGAAAGGTTGCAGATTTGCTATGCTAGGGACGCGTGGCGGACGAACGGGCTGCGTATCCGGATTCGTCTCGTCGTTCTGAGCAACTTTCATGTACAAAGTTTTTCCATCCGAGCTACGGTTTATTTTATATTAATTTTAAAATATTTAATCATTTTTAGAATTTACTTAATTATTTTAAATCAACATTATCCAGAATAGTGTATGATGATGTCAGTATGATGTCAGCAGTCAACAAGGCGTTGACTGGGTCAAACTGACATGTGGGTCCCGCATGTCATTGACTGTTTAGTTAATTAACAGTAGTTAATTGGGTTAATTAGTTAATTAGGCTAACTAATATTTAATTAGATTAATTAAATAGGATTAATTAAGTTAATTAAGTTAATTAATATTTTTATTATTATTAATTCTTTTTTAAAATAATCGTCTAGGGGCGTGGGCCCCGTTGTCATTGGCCCCAGGGCCAAACGGGCGCTGGGCAGCGGTTACGGGCGCGGGCGGGGCATGTGCCCACCTGCAGGCCCGAGGCCACCAAGGGGGGGGGGGCACACGGCGGCAGCCGGAGCAGTGCGGCAAGGGGGCGACAGAGCGGGGTTCGGCCCCGGCGGGAAGCAGCTCGGCGTGGGGGAGTCGGCGTGGCAGCCGGCTGCGGGGAAGGCGCAGAGCGACGGGCAGG
>NC_057808.1:281483519-281506588 GCF_018294505.1 Triticum aestivum
AGTTTTACAAAAATATAACCCCTACTCCTAAATTAGCATAATAACATATGTCACTACCTCAACAAGCTTGGTGACCAAATGAACTAGTTTAATATTTGTTTAGTAATTAAAAGCATTTAAATAATTATTTTGCCGCTGTTTTATCTACTATTGTGCATTTAAATATTTTATTTAGATATGGGTCCTTCACCATAATTGCTTATGATTTATTTTACACCTCCTGAACATTTTAGTTTTAACATTTGAAAACCTTTGTTGTTTGCCTGATTTTAAATTTGAATTTGAACCGCTTTTGGATCAACGCGAGATTAGCAGCAGTAATGCTGGTGACGTGGCATCATTAGCGTGGAATTACTTTAGCTTAATTATCCGGGCGTTACTGTGCGAGAGGTCTTACCGGTCTTCTTCTCCCCTCCCGGGGCTTCAGCGGCAGGAGCAAGTGCCTTGGCGGCGGTTGCTGCAACTGCTTCCCGGTAGAGTAGGTCGGCGCAAATCAGCGCGTCCTTCTTGTCGGAGGTGACGGTGATGATGTTCATTGGGCCAGGCATCTTCAGCGTGTTGTAGGCGTAGTGCGACGCTGCCATGAACTTGGCTAGTGCCGGGCGGCCGAGGATCCCGTTGTAGGGCAAGGGGATCTCAGCTAGATCGAAGACAATCCTCTCCGTCCTGTAGTTAAACTCGCCTCCAAACGTCACAGGCAGTGTGACCTTCCCCTTCGGCTGGCTCCTTCCCGGGTTGACCCCTTGAAACGTGCCCGTTTCCTCGAGGTCTCCATCAGGAATTTGCAGCCTTTTGATCACAACGGGCGAGATCAAGTTCAGACCGGCCCCGCCGTCGACCAGCATCTTGTTCACCTTGAGGTTGCGTATCATTGGTGAGACCAACAATGGCAAACACCCGGCCGTAGTTGTGCGGTCAGGGTGGTCCTCGGCGTCAAAGATGAGGGGCGTGCTGGACCACTTCAGCGGCTTCTGAGCGTCGAACGAGGGCTTCGCTGCTGTGATCTCACGCGCCCACTGTTTGAGCTGGCGGTGAGAAGTATGCAGCGAGGCGCCTCCATCGACGCACATGGCCTTTGTAGCCTTCTAAAACTCTTGTTCGCCGGACTCGTCGTCCTCGTCATGATCATCATCTTCTTGCTTCTTATCACGGCCCCGAGCGGGCCTCTCTTGTCGATTATCCTTGCCGCGGCGACCTCCTTGGCCGCCACGCTTCTTACCGGATCCCTCGGCACCATCCTGGCCCTTCTCCTTGTCCCGCCTCTCATACTCAGCTTTTTGCTTCTCAGCAAGCAGCTCGACTTGCCGGCAGTTCTGGAGGTCGTGGCCCTTGGTGCGGTGGATCTTGCAATTCTGCTTGTCGGAGCCCCCTGGCTTGTCGGTAGCTACCAAGGCCTGGCAGGCGGCGCACCCGGCAATTTCCTTGCCGGGGTCGTCTGCCTTGGCCTTCTTGGCGGCGCCGGTGTCATCGGATCCCTCGAGGGCAAGCACGGTCTTGCCCTTGCGTTTCCTGTTGCGACGCCGGCCCTTCTTCGTCAGGGCGGCGGTTTCTTCATCAGTAGAGTCAGTTTCCACGCCGGCGTGCTCGCCGGGGTACTTCCTTCCCTCTTCAGCCCGGGCGCACCTATCGGCCAGAACATAAAGTTCGGCCACATCCTTAACCTTGTTCATCGCCAGCTCTTCGCGCATTTTGCGGTTGCGCACGTTCTGATGGAACACGCTAATCACGGCGGTGGGATGAACATCGGGGATGTTGTATTGCACCCGGCTGAACCTCTGGATGTACTTGCGCAGGGTTTCCCCTTTCTTCTAGGGGATGATATGCAAATCACTGGCCTGGCCATGAGCTTGGTGGCCTCCTGTGAAGGCACCAACGAACTCGTGGCACAGGTCCGACCAAGAGGAAATGAAATCCGCCCGCAAGTGCATCAACCAAGACATGACGTTGGGCTTCAGTGCCAACGGGAAGTAATTGGCAAGCACCTTGTCGCTGCGAGCTCCGGCAGCTTGCATCGCGATGGTGTAGATGCTGAGGAACTCTGACGGATGGGGAGAGGTTCTCCCTCTGACTTCTCGCCGACGTCGGGCTTGAACGTGCGGTGGGACGGCCACTGGAACTGCCGCAGCTAACGGGTAAAGGCTGGGCAACCCACCTCATAAGGTAGGCCACCGGAGCCCCCCGGTGCTGGGTGGTCCATAGCGGGTCCCGCCCGCTTATCCGACTGGTGGCGTGTATCGCGCCGGTGCTCGATAGTGGTTCGAGCGTCTTCATGGGCTCGTTCTCAAAGAACTTGGCACTGGTCGCGGTGGGTCTGTGGGTCGGACAACGCTATGGAAATATTATCACATGCGTCGTCACGACGGACCGGCACCGGCAGCAACTGGCGTGGGGGAGAGGAGTGTACTGTGGCTGCAGCTCACCCGGTTCTCCCACCGCTGACATGTGGCGGCTCGACGGAGCGTCGGCCCGAGGGCCCTGCCGGTCGCGGATCATCTTTACTGGCGACGGCGACGAGGCTCCAGATGGTGGCTCTCCACTCGTCAAGCTTCTCCACAGCAGGAGCGAAGTCGAGGACCAGCTGTGAGTGCGCCAAAGCCTCTGCTGGCATGGGTGGTGGCGACGGCTGCATGGACCGCGGCGTGCTTCGACTTCTAACCACGTTAGAAGGAGCTCTATCACGGCCCAGCGGCTGCGTGCCATTTTCGCCAGCACTTCGGCGGGCATGCTGGACTCCTTCATCTCGCGGATGATGCACAGGGCTTTTCCCATGGCGGTGTCCAGGGTCACCGGCGCGGTGACGCTGCTCGTCGCGCACACCATGGGAAGAGCGCGCTGATACGTCTCCAACGTATCTATAATTTATGAAGTATTCATGCTATTATATTATCAACCTTGGATGTTTTATATGCATTTATATGCTATTTTATATGATTTTTGGGACTAACCTATTAACCTAGAGCCCAGTGCCAGTTTCAGTTTTCTCCTTGTTTTAGAGTATCGCAGAAAAGGAAAACCAAACGGAGTCCAATTGACCTGAAACTTGACGGAGCTTATTTTTGGACCAGAAGAAGGCCACGGAGTCAAAGAGTTGGGCCAGAAGAGTCCCGGGCTGCCCACGAGGGTGGGGGCGCGCCCACCCCCCTGGGTGCGCCTCCCTGCCTCGTGAACAGCCCGGAGACCCCCCTGACTTGTTCTCGATGCCAACACCTCTCATATATACCCAAACTTCCATAAAGAAACCTAGATCGGAAGTTCCGCCGCCGCAAGCCTCTGTAGCCACGAGAAATCAATCTAGGCCCTCTCCGGCACCCTGCCGGAGGGGGTCATCATCACCGGAAGGCATGGAGGAGGATCCCAGAGGGGCCATCATCACCATGAAGGCCAAGGACCAGAGGGAGAACCTCTCCCCATCTAGGGGGGAGGCCATGGAGGAGGAAGCACAAGGGGGAGAACCTCTCCTCCTCTCTCTCGGTGGCGCCGGAGTGCCATCGGGAGGAGAATCATCGCCGCGGTGATCGTCTTCATCAACATCACCATCATCATCACCATCCTCATCTATTTTACGTGGTCCACTCTCCCGCACCCCGCTGTAATCCCTACTTGAACATGGTGCTTTATGCCACATATTATGATCCAATGATGTGTTGCCATCTTATGATGTTCTGAGTAGATATCTTTTGTCCTTGGGTTGATTGGTGATCTAGATTGGTACGAGTTGTATGTTTTATTTTGGTGCTATCCTATGGCGCCCTCCGTGCTGCGCAAGCGTGAGGGATTCCCGCTGTAGGGTGTTGCAATACGTTCATGATTCGCTTATAGTGGGTTGGTGAGTGAGTGAAACACAAACCCGAGTAAGGGGGTTGTTGCGTATGGGAATAAAGAGGACTTGATGCTTTAATGCTATGGTTGGGTTTTACCTTAATGATCTTTAGTAGTTGCGAATGCTTGCTAGAGTTCCAATCATAAGTGCATATGATCCAAGTAGAGAAAGTATGTTAGCTTATGCCTCTCCCTCATATGAAATTGCCATGACGACTACCGATCTTGCTAACAATTGCCTAGGACAATTCCGCACACCGATCCATCATTATTCCACACTCGCTATTTATAATATTTAGTAATATATTCTAACTTTATGATAACAACATCTACTTTTATATTTTAGCTCTCCGATATCATGCAAAGTTATCCTCTTCATACCCACAACGTAGTTTTATTTCTCGTTTCTAGTTGGAAGCAAACGTTCGGTGTACGTAGAGTCATATCAGTGGCAGATAGGGCTTGAGAGAATATTGATTTTAACTTTAGCTCCTTGTGGGTTCGACACTCCATACTTATCACTTCCACCTTTGGAAATTGCTATGATGATTCCCTGCACTTGGGGATTATAAAGCTCTTTTCTGGCGCCGTTGCCGGGGAACAATAGCGTGGGGTTGGTATTCTTGTGTGTGCTTGTTTGCTTTCTTCACTAAGTTGATTTTGTTTTTTCCTTTTTGTTTCTGTTTAGTTGTGGGTGAAACATACAAAAAAATTTAAAAGAATGAAAATACAAAAAAATTTACTTGCCTCTCATGCCTAAAAAGTTTTTCAAAAAGAGAAGTGATTGGAAAGTTATGCATTGGAGAAGTGAGGGTCGACCTTGAGCACTTGTGTTCATGCTCACGGAAAGAGTGTAGAATTTTTCATGGAATTTTCTCTGTAAATAATTATCCCCTTGTATATATCCGTTGTATTATAAAAGATAATGTGCCAAGCCTTGGTTTTAGGATGATTAGATTGCTTGCTTACTATGTACAGAACAAAAACAGAAACTTTGGCTGTAGCGCTTGATTTTACATTTTTTACTGGAAAGTCAAATGGGTCCGAAACTTTTTTCACATTATTTCTGTACAAATTGTTCAAATTGTAAAATTTATTTCATAATTTTTGGAGTTACAGAAGTTTGCTAAACTTCCAGATTACTACAGACTGTCCTGTTTAAGACAATTTCTGTTTTTGATGCATTGCTTGCTTGTTTTGATGAAACTCTCGATTTCTATCAGTGGATTAAGCCATGGAAAAGTTATATTACTGTAGCTATAATGCAAAAACAAAATATGAATTGGTTCGCAACAGTACTTATAGTAGTGATTTGCTTTGTTATACTAACGGATCTCACAAAGTTTTAGTTAAAGTTTTGTGTGGATGAAGTGTTCGAAGATCAAGGAGCTATCAATATGAGAAGAATAAAGAGAGGCAAGAGTTCAGGCTTGGGGATGCCCAAGGCACCCCAAGTAAATATTTCAAGGATACTCAAGCATCTAAGCTTGGGGATGCCCCGGTTGGCGTCCCATCTTTCTTCTTCAACAATTATCGGTATACCTCGGTTTTTGTTTTGTTCACACGATTTGTGTCCTTTGTGTTTTTATTTTTCTTTAATAACCATGATAGTATGAGATGTACCTTCATCAATTTATATAATACTTCATGTGCTTCACTTATATCTTTTAAGTACGATCTTATAGAATTGCTCTTTGTGCTTCACTTAAATCTTTTGAGTATGGTTTTATAGAATGCTTCGTGTGCTTCACTTATACAGTTTGAGCTTCGACATTGGTTAGTCTATATTATTTGTAGAATGATCCATGAACTTTACTTATATATTTTGGAGTATGAATAATACTATCATCTAAAGTGGGTTTGGAAGAGTGTCAACTTTAGGAACTAGTGATCCTGCTATTCCGAATGAGAAGAATTTTGCTTATGTGGAGAGTAGAAAAATTCCTATGCTTGTAGATCATGAAAAGAATGCTTTATGTGTTGGTTATATTGTTGAATTCATTCATGATGCTACTGAAAATTATTTTGAGGGAGGAATATATGCTTGTAGGAGTTGCAATAATATCAAGTTTCCTCTCTATGTGCTTAAAGTTTTGAAGTTATACTTGTTTTGCCTTCCTATGCTAGTTGATTCTTATTCCTATAAATTATGTGATCACAAAATCCCTAGGCATAGGAAGTTGGTTAGATTCAAATGTTCTAGTCATATTCTTCATGATGCTCTCTTTATGTTTCAATTCTTATCTTTTATGTGAGCATCATTGAAATCATCATGCCTAGCTAAAAGGCATTAAAGAAAAGCGCTTGTTGGGAGACAACCCAATATTTACCCTTACTGTTTTTGTGTGTTTACATGATTAAGCTACTGTAGTAATCATGTTTTATAGCTTTTGTTTCAATAAAGTGCCAAGTAAGACCTTTGGGAAGACTTGGGTGAAAGTTAATGTGATCTTGCTGTAAATAACAGAAACTTTGCGCTCACGAGATTAGCTATCATTTTTTTTACGGAAGAGTGATTTTGAGTTGATTATTTTTTAAGAATATTAATAGACAAATTCCTCACGTCCACCAATTTATTTCATAATTTTTGGAGTATCAGAAGTATGGTTTCTGTTCAGATCATTACAGACTGTTCTGTTTCTGACAGATTCTGTTTTCATTGCATAGTTTGCCTGTTTTCTAGTTTCTATGGCTTATATTTCTCAATATAAATTGTAGAAATGATATGGTACGGTAGACATTGTGTGGGAACAATTATGAACCTTGTCTTAGACAGTACCAAACTGAATGGTTTACACTTTATCATACTAACCTATCTCACGAAGTTTTGTTAAGTTTTGTGTAATTGAAGTTTTCAAGCTTTGGGTGAGATATCGATGTGAGGATAATAAGAAGTGGAAAGACCCTAAGCTTGGGGATGCCCAAGGCACCCCAAGGTAATATTCAAGGAAGACTCAAGCGCCTAAGCTTGGGGTTGCCCGGAAGGCATCCCCTCTTTCGTCTTCAAAACTATCGGTATACCTTAATCGGAGCTATATTTTTATTCGTCACATGATATGTGTTTTGCTTGGAGCGTGTTTTCAATTTTACATGCTGTTTTAATAAAATCATTGGATCTGAAATATTGAATGAAAAAGAATCCTCCCATGGCTATTTAATTATTTGACTACTCAGTGTTTTTCACTTATATCTTTTGGAGTAGTTTGTCATTTACTCACGTGCTTCACGTATATCCTATGAGTAAATGGTTGAATGAATTGAATGTCATAAATCTGAATTTATGTATGTTTCATATGCTTATAACATGGGGAGTAATGACTTCACACATAATAAGTATAGGTAGTAAACTAATTGAAAGTTAGCAAACGTAGAATTGGTCACTTGAACAATTCATGAAAGAATATTGAAGGAAGGGAGATTTCACATATAAATATACTATCTTGGACATATTTTGTAATTGTGAGCACTCACTAAAATATGACATGATAAAAGGTTGATGTTGGACAAGGAAGACAACTTAATGGGTTATGTTTTCTTATATCCGAAATAAAGTATATTGTCATGGATCATCCAACATGCCGAGCTTGCCTTTCCCTCTCATGCTAGCCAAATTTTTTGCACCAAGTAGAGATACTACTTTTGCTTCCAAACACCCCTTAAAATAAGTTTTGCCATGAGAGTCCACCATACCTATCTATGGATTGAGTAAGATCCTTCAAGTAAGTTGTCATCGGTGCATGCAATAAAAATTGCTTTCTAAATATGTATGATCTATTAGTGTGGAGAAAATAAGCTTTATACGATCTTGTGATATGGACGTAATAAAAGCGACAGACTGCATAATAAAGGTCCCTATCACAAGTGGCAATATAAAGTGACGTTCTTTTGCATTAAGATTTTGTGCATCCAACCATAAAAGCGCACGACAACCTCTGCTTCCCTCTGCGAAGGGCCTATCTTTTACTTTTATCTTCTACCTTATGCAAGAGTCATGGTGATCTTCACCTTTCCTTTTTACATTTTGTCCTTTGGCAAGCACATTGTGTTGGAAAGATCCCAATATATATATCCAATTGGATGTAAGTTATCATGAACTATTATTGTTGACATTACCCTTGAGGTAAAAGGTTGGGAGGCGAATCTATAAGCTCCTATCTTTCTCTGTGTCCGATTAAAACTTTGAACCCATAAATATCACGTGAGTGTTAGCAATTGTGAAAGATTAAATGATAGTTGAGTATGTGGAGTTTTCTAAATCAAAGCTCTGACATAGACCCTTCCTGAAAATAAGATGAATTGCAATTGTTTGATGACTGAGAATATAGTTTGTTAGTTTTCAAGAAAGTTTGTGATCTATACTTTAACATGTGAATAGCTTGTTACTTGATCATGAAAAGTTTTATGAAGATGAGCTACTGATATGACATATAATGATGCTAGAAAAAGTGATTGGGACTATCATTGATCAAACTTGTGCACTTGCTAGCATTCACACTTCATAAATTATCTCTTTTATCATTTACCTACTCGAGGACGAGCAAGAAGTAAGCTTGGGGATGCTGATACGTCTCCAACGTATCTATAATTTATGAAGTATTCATGCTATTATATTATCAACCTTGGATGTTTTATATGCATTTATATGCTATTTTATATAATTTTTGGGACTAACCTATTAACCTAGAGCCAAGTGCCAGTTTCAGTTTTCTCCTTGTTTTAGAGTATCGCAGAAAAGGAAAACCAAACGGAGTCCAGTTGACCTGAAACTTGACGGAGCTTATTTTTGGACCAGAAGAAGGCCACGGAGTCAAAGAGTTGGGCCAGAAGAGTCCCGGGCTGCCCACGAGGGTGGGGGGGCGCGCCCACCCCCCTGGCCGCGCCTCCCTGCCTCGTGGACAGCCCGGAGACCCCCTGACTTGTTCTCGATGCCAACACCTCTCATATATACCCAAACTTCCATAAAGAAACCTAGATCGGAAGTTCCGCCGCCGCAAGCCTCTATAGCCACGAGAAATCAATCTAGGCCCTCTCCGGCACCCTGTCGGAGGGGGTCATCATCACCGGAAGGCATGGAGGAGGATCCCGGAGGGGCCATCATCACCATGAAGGCCAAGACCAGAGGGAGAACCTCTCCCCATCTAGGGGGGAGGCCATGGAGGAGGAAGCACAAGGGGGAGAACACCTCCTCCTCTCTCTCGGTGGCGCCGGAGTGCCATCGGGAGGGGAATCATCACCGCGGTGATCGTCTTCATCAACATCACCATCATCATCACCACCATCCTCATCTATTTTACGCCGTCCACTCCCCCGCACCCCGCTGTAATCCCTACTTGAACATGGTGCTTTATGCCACATATTATGATCCAATGATGTGTTGCCATCTTATGACGTTCTGAGTAGATATCTTTTGTCCTTGGGTTGATTGATGATCTAGATTGGTATGAGTTGTATGTTTTATTTTGGTGCTATCCTATGGTGCCCTCCATGCCGTGCAAGCGTGAGGGATTCCTACTGTAGGGTGTTGCAATAAATTCATGATTCGCTTATAGTGGGTTGGTGAGTGACCGAAACACAAACCCGAGTAAGGGGGTTGTTGCGTATGGGAATAAAGAGGACTTGATGCTTTAATGCTATGGTTGGGTTTTACCTTAATGATCTTTAGTAGTTGCGGATGCTTGCTAGAGTTCCAATCATAAGTGCATATGATCCAAGTAGAGAAAGTATGTTAGCTTATGCCTCTCCCTCATATGAAATTGCCATGACGACTACCGATCTTGCTAACAATTGCCTAGGACAATTCCGCACACCGATCCATCATTATTCCACACTCGCTATTTATAATATGTAGTAATATATTCTAACTTTATGATAACAGCATCTACTTTTATATTTTAGCTCTCCGATATCTTGCAAAGTTATCCTCTTCATACCCACAGTGTAGTTTTATTTCTCGTTTCTAGTTGGAAGCAAATGTTGCGGTGTACGTAGAGTCATATCAATGGCAGATAGGGCTTGAGAGAATATTGATCTTACCTTTAGCTCCTTGTGGGTTCGACACTCCATACTTATCACTTCCACCTTTGGAAATTGCTACGATGATTCCCTGCACTTGGGGATTATCACGCGCTGTGGGCGCCTGGGTGGGCGTCTTGGAGGTCGCCGCGCCGCCTGTAGGGGGCACAACGACGCCCCTGGAGGGCCCCGCGCCGCCTGCGGGGGGCCTAGCCCCGTCTTTGGATTTGGCGATGCGCGGCCCGTCGTCTGGCGCATGAACGCCGCCGCTCGCCAGGCTCTGACTGCCAGAGCGATGCTGGTGCTCATGGGCCGCGGCTCGGGTTCTGTCCGCGACCGGCCCGCTGCTCGTCCGCACTAGCATGGGCCGTTTGGCTCCCGACGAGCCGATCGCTGTGATCGTCTTCTTCTTGGGAGCCATGGCGATGAAGAACCGCTAGGCTAATCTGCTAAATCAGATTCTCACGACTGCGCCCCCTACCTGGCGCGCCAAAGATGTCGGTGGGAACGACACCTGTGGGATCTCTGGAATCCCTTCTACGGTTGGCGGGCGCGGGGTCGTGAGAAGAGCAGGTCTAACAGGAAGCACACGGATCGTTTACCCAGGTTCGGGTCGCGAGGATGCGTAATACCCTAGTCCTGCTTTGGTGGATGTATTGAGTGTTGTTGTGTTCTTGAGCTAGCTACGGGGTGTAACTTGCCCAAAAGAGACGAATCCCCCTCCAATATGCCATGGGCCTCCTTTTATAGTCGAAAGGGGCTGCCACAGTGGCACATAGGAGGTGGAAAGGTCTACAGTGCTGCGAGCTTATCGCCCGTATTACAGGACAAGACGCATTTAATGCATCGCTTAAGTGTCCCTTAACTTTATCGGGGACGGGAACGGGGCCCGTCCCGTCCGTCGCCGCCTCGCCTTGCTTCGACATGCGCCCAGGCCAGCGATGCATGTGGCACCATGTAGGCAGGCAGGCAGCTGAGGTGGTGCGGTGGTAGGGTCTTCACGAAGATCTGCATGCCACCACGCAGGTGCTTGCTGAATTGGTGTAGAGGCCGCCCGTCGCCACGCAGGTGCCTGCCTAGCTGGTTGAGCTAGCAGCTGCTTGGGGACGGTGGTGGAGCCTTGGCTAGTGCGGGCCCGGCAGTGGCCCCGCTGATGCCCTCGGCAAGGGCCTTGCCGGGGGCCCGGCAAGGGTCTTGCCGTGGCATTGCAGTCGTCCCCGGCAAGGCGCTTGCCGGGGGTCTTGTGGATCTCCTCGGCTAGGATCCCGCCAAGGGTCGCCGTCGTCTGGTCCTCATCTGATCTCACATGTTTATGATCTTGACAAAGATCTGCATGCCACCACGGAGGTGCCTCCCGAGCCTTGGTCCCAACATAGTCGTTGGCGGCGTTTGGAACTCTTGGGCTCAAGGGTGGCTCACTCCACTGGTGTTGGGCGAGCTGCCCCGGCAAGGCTCTTGCCGGGGCTGCTGAGGCTGCCCCGGCAAGGGTCTTGCTGGGGGAACCTGCTTCGCCCCTCTGCTCTTCGGGTTCTTGGTCTTGGTGTTGCCTTGTTTGTCTTAGGCTTCGGCTTTCCTCCGGCTTCCCTCCTTTGCCCTGCTACGTGCGGCCGTGGCGCGCGGCTTGGACTGCCCGTGCACAAGTAAAGGGGTCAAAAGGAGAGCCCCTACTTTTGTACACCGACAATGGTTATGACGTTCGGACACACCATTACGCTGTGGTGTTCCAGGTGGCGTGAGTTGCGAAACTATTCCACATTGTTTCAAATGAAGACCAAACTCGTAACTCAAATATTTGTCTCCGCGATCAGATTGTAGAAACTTTATTTTCTTGTTACGATGACTTTCCACTTCACTCTGGAATTCTTTGAACTTCTCAAATGTTTCAGACTTGTGTTTCATTAAGTAGATATACCCATACCTGCTCAAATCATGTGTGATGGTCAGAAAATAACGATACCTGCCGCGGGCCTCAACACTCATCGAACTGCATACATCACTATGCATTATTTCCAACAAGTCTGTTGCTCGCTCCATTGTTCCGGAGAACGGAGTCTTAGTCATCTTGCCCATGAGGCATGGTTCACAAGCATCAACTGATTCCAAAAGCCCATCAGCATGGATTTTCTTCATGCTCTTTACACCAATATGACCTAAATGGCAGTGCCACAAATAAGTTGCTGTCAGGACGCCGATCCTAAGTCACACCGATCTAGCATGTAACACATCATATCACTTTGCGGCCTCATGCACGGTATTCCCACGGGTGCCAACTTACCTGGCCCGGGACCGTTTGTGCCTTTTGGCTCACGTATATGATAGTGTCGCTAGCATCCATATGACAGAGAACTCGGGCCGACATGACTAGTCGTGAACCCAAAGTGGCGCTAACTTATGGGGAGAGGCATACATGAACCAGCATCGAACGTGTCGGTCATCAGCGTGTGAATCCGGGCTATAGCAACTGGGCTAACAGAACTCCGGGAACCCGGGCTGTAGCAGGCTAGCAGGACTCCGGAAGTCACCGCGTGACATTTCCCTGAAGGGACAGACACAGGAACGAAGTGGATCACATGCCGGCCAGTCTAAGTGTTCCGGAGCAGTAGTAACTGGGCTAGGAGGACTCCGGTAAACCGGGCTGTAGCAGACTACCATGGCTCAGTGGAAGCACTAGACTACATTTCCCCATAAGAGAGGCTACCAAGGAGAAACAACTAGGTTGTCGGATCCCACACATACCAAGCATTTCAATCATACACACAATATGCCCGATATGTGTAAATACAACATGGCATCACAACAAAACTCTACAACTCAAAGTATTTATTCATTAGGCTCCGAAGAGCCAGATATTACAAACATGGGTCTCATGATCCAGCATTCAAGTCATACAAGCAGTAGCACATGCGGAAGCTTATCTTGTCTGAGTACAGACAACTACAAAAGAAAAAGGCTGAGAAGCCTGACTATCTACAAGACCCTGCCGAGGGCACAAGATCATAGCTGAGGTAACAAGCTAAACGTCGAAGTCCACGCGGAACTACTAGCGAGACTGAAGTCTCTCTGCAAAACATAAATTAAGCAAACGTGAGTACAAATGTACCCAGCAAGACTTACATCAGAACTAACTACATATGCATCGGTATCAACAAAGGGGGTGGTGGAGTTTAACTGCAGCAAGCCAGCTTTGACTCGGTGGCTAGCCTAAACTATGACTGCAAGTAACTCTTTTGAGGTGGCGCACACGAGTCCACATATTCACCATATCAATACACCACTATGGATTCGCTCCCGTCTCCCTACGAGAACGCCATCCATAGCAGTCACGCTTATCTTGCGCATTTTAGAGTATCCACTTTCACTTGTCTATGAACTGTACAGGCAACCCAGAAGTCCTTTACCGTGGACGCGGCTATTCGAATAGATGATGTTAACCCTGCAGGGGTGTACTTCTTCACACACGCTCTCACCACTTACCGCAGTTTACACGACATGTACTCGGCAACCTTCAAGCGGAAGCCCAACGAGGGCATCGGCCACGGCCTACCTAAACACTCAAGTCTCTAGTCCAGGTTTATCGCCTATTCAGGTTCCATCCGCAGGGAGTCCGGCCGAGGTTTCTACATACGGCCCCGAACGATGTGTACAGGGTTCCGCAACACCAAACGGGTGCCCGGCATACCCGGTCACGTGCCTACCGCATCACATCCCACACGTCGGGTCAGCGCTGCGCACGGCCTCCAACATACTACAAACACCAGGAACTACTTGCAACTCCTGGACAGAGGACAAGGGTGGTTAAGAAGCCGAGAGAGTCAATTAAGGATCCCTATGTGTGGTAGTAGCTGTTCATGGATGACAAACACAGAACTCAGTTCCTGAGGACGGTTTCAATGAGACAACCCACCATGTACTCCTACATGGCCTCTCACCACTACCTTTACCAAATCGTGTTCACACACTTAGCTCTCAACAGTAAGACATGTTCACACACCTCCAATTCATCCCCGATGAATCAGACCTGACTCAAATCTAAGAAGTAGCAGGCATGACACACAAGCATGAATGAGTAGGCACATCAGGGCTCAAACAACTCCTACTCATGCTAGTGGGTTTCATCTATTTACTGTGGCAATGACAGGTCATGCAGAGGAAAGGGGTTCAACTACCGCAGCATGTAACAGTTGAATCGTTGTTGTCCTAATGCAGTAAAAGAGAGCAGAAGCGAGAGAGTGGGATTGTATCGGAATGAACAAGGGGTTTTTGCTTGCCTGGCACTTCTGAAGATAGTATAGTTCTTCATCGGTGTCATCGATCTCATCGTCGGAACCATGTTTACTGAGAGGGGACAGTTACCGGCAACAGAGAGAAAACACAGTTAATGCAATGCACAATATGATGCATGATCATGACATGGCAAAATGAGTGTGTTGGGCTAATTCAACTACAACCAGCTGGGTTTGAGTCATTTTGAACCAAGGGTTCAATCCCAAACTCAACTTATGAATTTAAATAGTTCCTTATCATGTTTTGCACTAAACAGCAACGTTAAGTTGCTTAAACATGCATGAAACCAGTACAGATGGATATATTGGATTTTTCTGATCATTTTTCATATATAACTTATTTCATTCTGAGTTACAGATTATTTTCTATGATTTTTAGAAGTTTAGGCAAATTTCTGAAAATAAATAAATCATTTAGATTTATTTAAATTCCAGAAATAGTTACTGCGTCAGCATTAGGTCAGTATGACGTCAGCGGGTCAATTGGGTTGACCCAGGTCAAACCTGACTTGTGGGGCCCGCACGTCAGTGTAACAGGGCAGGACAGAGGCTGACTAGTCGGGCCAGGTCAACGTTGACGTGGCAGGGTAAAAACTGACATGTGGGGCTGGCTGGTTTAATCTAAGATAAACAGGGAATGGATCCCAGGGTTAATTAGGGCATGGGGCCCATATGTCAGTGAGAGAGGGGGGTTAATTAGCGGGGTCATCAGTGGCTAATGACGTGCCACGTCACCAGCCACCGGAGTTCGGCCGGCGGCGACCCGAAACGTGGCGGATCACTACAAAAAAATACACTTCCGTGATGATACGTGTTTGTCAGAGTAGGTCACGTTTTCTGTCATGCATGTACATCCATGACAAATTTATGACAGAATCAAGATAGTCATACCAGTGCTGTCGTAGAAGTGTTCCATGACATTACCAAAATTATCATCACGGAAGTGTCCACTTCCATGACGATAAATCGCGCGTCGCAGAAGTGCTTTCGTCAAGGGTGACCGACACGTGGCATCCACCGTAACGGAATGTCATTAAGCTATCGGGTCCGGTTTTGGATCCGATAACCCGTTAACAGCCCTGACCAATGGGGATTTTCCACGTGTAAAATCATCATTGGCTAGAGGGAACACGTGTCGGCTCGCCGTTGGGACAGATGTCATCCACTCATTGGACCCAAAGCGCCTATGATACGTCGACACGTGGCACGGCCCAACAGAGGCCCATTCCTGTGAAAAGGCCGGCCCGTTTGACTTGGTCAAAAGGTGGCGGGCCGGCCCACGGCAAGCCTTTAACGGCCTGTTTGCATATAGCCCATTTACAGCCCGCTAACCCAGGGCCCGTTTACGGCCTAGCCGAATTAGGCCCAGTAGCGTCATCTGGGCCATCCAATATAATTCCAGCCCGTTTTAATTTCCGGCCCATGTATGGCCCATGACGTCTTTCGGCCCATATGAGGCCCTTATTAACCCTCGGCCCATTAACGGCCCGTGGTAAAACTGGCCCGTAATGAACAGTGTATCACTTTATACCCATTAACGACCCATTATACCGTTGGGCTGTTTCCAGCCCATGTTATCTTTCGGCCTTCTCAGGGCCCATTTATTCTTGGGCTCATTTCCAGCATTCGTTTACTTACGGCCCGTTACAGGCCTTTTCTGCTTGTGCGCCAAATTCAGCCCGTGGATAGAGTCGGCCCGTTTGTGGCCCATTAATCTGTTGGGCCATTTTCATAGCATCATCAAATACGGCCGATTAACGACCCGTTATGGTTAGCCTATAAAGCGTATGATTTCCACTCTAGCCCATTTACGGCCCCTTATACGGCCCGTACAAGGCCCATAGATGAAACGGCCCGTAGAAGGCCCATTGACCCGATGGCCCACAGAAGGCCCATTGATCTGATGGCCCATAGATGGCCCATGGATCCGCTGGCCCATGGAAGGCCCATGGATTCGACAGCCGATAGAAGGCCCACGGATCCGACAGCCCATAGAAGGCCCACGAATTCGAAGGCCATAGAAGGCCAGGGATCGTCCGTCCCGTAGATGGCCCATGGAACGTACGGCCTGTGGAGGGCCATGGTCACTACAACGTTTGGGCGAGTTGGCCCCCGTTTGAACGATATAGCATATTCAAAGAATTAGCCTACTCTATACTATCACCTCTAAAAAACATACACTTATATACAATAAAGAGACTAAGGCATAGAAACGTAGAATAATCCTACACTATACAATAAAGAAATTACAGCCGATTATACCCACTAGGCATTATGGTTCGGCACCAGTGATAATAAAGCATACACAAACAACAAATTACATACACTGGGCAAATGCAGCTCATACATCATGGACGCGCATCAACATAACTTACCATTTGAACTATAATCTCTTCAGAAAGTAGGATTGGCCGGATTTAGATAGCACAAATTTCAGTCTGCAAAATCTCCAATTCCTTCGTTGTTACCTCAGTGTCTTGTTTCATTTTTTTGACTCCTGGATCTAATACGTGCATGTCCAGTCTCAACTTGTTGATTGTACGTTCAGAATCATGTACACATTGTCTTGCCACCTCTAGTTGATGCTCGAGAACATCAGCACATTCCAATTCCAATCCATAATCATTCGGTAACGGCCATGCCGCACTGCTCGCAGATCTTTGTGTTGATGTCACTTCATCCTGAAATGTTTCTGTAAGTACACATGACTAGGGCAAAAATATAGTTACAACAGTGAAGCGAGCAAGACAGACTATTTTGTACATGGAAAAACAGGACCAACAATAATGTTACACGTCATGAAGCATAAGCAGGTGATATTTTAAAAATTATAAAAAACGTAGTCTGTGCAGCCTGCATACAAAAATCTCTCTTAGCTCACCAAAGGAGCATGATGTTGGGGCCCAATCCAAAACACAGACAAGTTACAAATTTAGACAACACGTTGCATAGATGTAAGCAAGCAGTTGGCCATTCTGTAGCTCAATTAAAGTCTTAGGGAGCATAATGAACAGCAGAGGATTTCATACAAACATACTACAGCAAGCAAAACTATGCAATCATTAGCCTAGTATAAACTATATTGTGAGCCTCATTCAATAATAGTTGGTTAATAGACTTCAAAGCTTCAGGCACACTTCGGCAGAGTAATTAAATGGTAAGGCCTTTAATTATGTCAACTAATAGTTATACAAGTACCCAACATCAGGCATCATTCTTTGGGCATCTCATTAACTGAGGACAAATAAAGCAATTGAAAAGAGCAAATTAACTATGCCTGAAAAAAACAAGGAATTGAACTGTTGAGTTGGATACAGTGACTTACCTTAACATGTTGAAGAGGCTCAGCGCAGCTCCTACTTCTCTTGCAAGGCTCCTTCCTAACATCTTGTACATGGAAATCCTCAATCTTATCTTCATTGCACCCCCTCTGCAAGGTGACACAAACTAGTTACTCGTCTCCTTGGAAGATAAATATGCATACTTTCCAGTCTGTGAACACAAAAGGATGAGATTATAACAAAACAACACCACATAATGAAACATGCCACATCTCTTGCACTTGCACACAGTGAAATGAGCATTTACTATGTCTGCACTATGTAAAAACTAGGCATACCTTCGAACTGGATCTCCAGGTACTCTTGGAGAGCCTACTTTAGTGTACAGCCAAACCTTTATGTCCCTATGAGTTAGAAAAGGCCCCACTACAGCAGCCCTTAGTGTTTAAATCGTTGACAAGCTCTGTTAGAGTGTTAGATCAAGAACAACAAGTAATCAAAGCAAACAGTCCTAGTATGGCTGGCTGATGCAAACAAGCAATTGAACAGATGTGTGAGCAAATCTTACATATCAAGAAAAGAAGCAAAGAAGGAGGCTTAAAGACCATCACTTGACTGACCAGATTTAAGGGGCATTTAAACATCATGTGCAACGTATGAACTAACATAAACATTGCATATTCCAGGTTCTAAAATGGAATGCACATGTATTAGGTTATGCCATGTATGATGATGCCTAAATGTACACTATAGCAGGCAGGAGTGATTCATCATTGCACACACAATTGAATTGCAGGTTAAGGGCGAGTTCTATTCCACCTTTTCAGGGCTTATTGTCAAAATAAGCCATAAAAGATGTAAAGAAGTCATTTTTGAGTTATGGGCTTGGGCTTAACTAATTTCGCTTTGGAGGGGGGTGTTTCGGGTAGAACCTCACTAAAAATTGAAGGGAAGGGGAATAGTGAAATGACTCTGTTGTCTGCCTATATTACACTCAAAATGCAACTGGTGACGCCCGCGTCACACCTCACCCTCAAGTAAAAACAAACACGCAAGCGTTCATTGCCCTACCCATTTGCATCTCCTCTCCCCTTTCCCTCTACCTCGATCCCCTGCCTGCAGCACTAGGGTTCCTCCAGCAAGCCGTCACCACTGGTCCCATCTGGCCTGGTCCTCGACGATGCTCTGTCCAGCTAGGCTACATGGCCGGCGTGTAGGGGCAAATCTCCCTGGCTGCCCCTCCCTCTAGTGCCGCCCCTCATTCTCATGGTCTCCAGCAGCTACTCCACTTTGGTTCGTCCAATGCACTACTCTGGCAGGCGCTGCACAACTACGGCTGATGCCACACTGTGGCAGAAGGCACCTTATTCCCCCTCCCCACCTCCCAGGCCGTGGCCTTGAGGTGCTATTGAAGGATGAGCTCATCCAACAAGGTAAGGATCTCCTCTGATTTTTTGCCAAATTTTCATTTTGATACACTATACAATGAATTGCTATGAGCTGCTTCTGATGCTGCTATATGATGCATTGCTATGAGCTGCTCCTGTTGCTGCTATATGATGAATTGCTATGAGCTACTGTTGCTATATGATGAATTGCTATGAGCTGCTGCTGCTATATGATGAATTTCTATGAGCTACTGCTGCTGCTATATGATGAGTTTCTATAAGTTGCTCCTGTTGTATGATGAATTGCTATGAGCTGCTCCTGCTGATGCTATATGATGAATTGCTATGAGCTGCTCCTGCTGCTGCTATATGATGAATTGCTATGAGCTGCTGCTGCTATATGATGAATTGCTATGAGCTGCTCCTGCTGCTGCTATATGATGAATTGCTATGAGCTGCTGCTGGTATATGATGAATTGCACACTGCTGCTGCTGCTACTCACTACAAAAAAATACACTTCCGTGATGATACGTGTTTGTCACAGTAGGTCGTGTTTTTTGTCATGCATGTACATCCATGACAAATTTATGACATAATCAAGATAGTCATACCTGTGCTGTCGTAGAAGTGTTCCATGAAATTACCAAAATTATCATCATGGAAGTGTCCACTTCCATGACGATAAATCGCGCGTCATAGAAGTGCTTTCGTCAAGGGTGACCGACACGTGGCATTCACCGTAACGGAACGCCGTTAAGCTGTCGGGTCGGGTTTTGGATCCGATAACCCGTTAACAGCCCCGACCAATGGGGATTTTCCACGTGTAAAATCATCATTGGCTGGAGGAAACACGTGTCGGCTCATCGTTGGGACAGATGTCATCCGCTCATTGGACAGAAGGCGCCTATGATACGTCGACACGTGGCACGGCCCAATAGAGGCCCATTCCTGTGAAAAGGCCGGCCCGTTTGACTTGGTCAAAAGGTGGCGGGCCGGCCCATGGAAAGCCTGTTAACAGCCTGTTCGCATATAGCCCATTTACAGCCTGCTAACCCAAGGTCCGTTACGCCCTATCCGAATTAGGCCCAGTAGCGTCATCTGGGCCATCCAATATGATTCCAGCCCGTTTTCACTTCTGGCCCATGTATGGCCCATGACGTCTTTCGACCCATATGAGGCCCTATGTAACTCTTGGCCTATTAACGGCCCATGGTGAAACTGGCCCGTAATGAACAGTGTATCACTTTACACCCATTAACGGCCCGTGGTGAAACTGGCCCGTAATGAATAGGGTATCACTTTATACCCATTAACGGCCCGTTATTCCGTTGGGCCGTTTCTAGCCCATGTTATCTTTCGGCCTTCTCAGAGCCCATTTATTCTTGGGCTCATTTCCAGCATTCGTTTACTTACGGCCCGTTACTGTCATTTTCTGCTTGTGGGCCAAATTCAGCCCGTGGTTACAGTCGGCCCGTTTGTGGTCCGTTAATACGTTGGGCCGTTTTCATAGCGTCATCAAATACGGCCTATTAACGATGGCCCGTTATGGTCGGCCCATGAACGGACGATTCCAACTCTAGCCCATTTATGGCCATAATGCGGCCTGTTATTGGCCCATGTTTGGCCAATCGATCATATGGCCCGTATAAGGCCCATTGATGATACAGCCCGTAGAAGGCCCATTATTTCTACGGCCAGTAGAAGGCCCATTGTTTCTACGGCCCGTAGAAGGCCTACTGTTTCTACGGCCCGTAGAAGGCCCACTGTTTCTACGGCCCGTAGGAGGCCCAGTGTCACTACAGCAAATATTAGCCCATGGTTATTGTGGCCTACTTTTAAAAAATAGGTTATTGCAGCCACTAGCAAACCGCGGAAAAAGAACTGCACTGACTACAAGCAAACAAATAAACAAGACAACAAGGAAATAAATAAGCAAGCAACTTATGCTAGGCTATCACGGCTATTACACATATTACATCCACTGGGCATCAAAGTTCGCCACCAGTGCAAATATAGGGAACAAAGCAGCATATAAACGCCGCAGCAAAACAAGTCCATAACTGAAACCACTTGAGAAGAGTTCAAGAAACAATATCCTGGGTACCCATAATGCTGGCAAGATGCTTAGCAAGCTTATTAACTTTCTCTTGTGTGGCGCTTAAATCCTCCAGCGCTTGCTGTGGCACAAGAAAGTACGCATCAGAATTCTGCAGGGACTTCCTCAGTCCTTTGGCTTCTTGCCGCAGCACAGCTGACTGATGCCTTTCAGCTTGTAGCTGAGACTGAAGAAGCCGAAGTGATTCAGGCAGCGAGTTCGAAGAGCTTGTGCCAGCGGTACTGGCCAGTAACTCGAACACTACATCAACGCAGGACTGTGGGGTTTTCTCACTGTCTACAAGATCGTTTTTATCACCTTTCTTGGAGACCAACAGGGTTGTCTCACTATCTTGAACCTTATCTGCATTACTTTCTCTACCATTGCATAGTGGGGTGCTCTTCTCCAATATTCTGTTTGCATACTACAAGAGAAATAAGCAGTCACATCACAGGTTTAGATTGTAGTATACGAAACTCATTTTGGTAAATCGGTTCAGTAGTAAGGTGGACAGGATAACAGCATGAAACAAACATATATCTATGTACTATGGTCACTGTATTGTCCATATCATTCTAGTTTATGTTCCCTAATCAAGATAGAGACACAGTTCAACTCATATATTTTTAAGACACAGCAGCATAGACAGAATATAAGTGTGAGAAACTACACAGCATTGCCAGCACTTGTAATGTGCATCACATGAGAACATAACTGTTTATACAACTTAAACTGAAATCAACATAGAGCAACAAGTTACAACAGCAATCCAGTTAAATAAATAGGTTTAAAACATACCTGTTGCGCCATTGGAGTTTCAATTGGATCCTTCAAATTCGAAAGTAGTTGGTATGAGTAAATACAGTGATGCAACAGCAAAGGAGTATGGACCATAGCTACAGAACCTGACCTGAGAACAGTTGCTCTTCTGTTTTAAACGTGGAGTTTGGGTTAGCTGTGGTGGTCTTCGTGCTTTGGGCACTGCAGTAGCTTTACAAACTGCTCGTGTGGGGGTACTCTGTGGTGGACATGGTGCTTTGTCAACTATAAGTGGGTTACTATCCGCTGGGGTTGCAGTTAGATGGGTTGTAGCTGGTTCTCTGCCCAACTGTGTAAGTGTGCAATCTATAAGAGTCTCGATTATGTGTGGTGGGGCTAGTTTGTGGGCCAGTACAACCATGGTTCTATCTGCATCGACGGGTAGCACTGTCTTTTGTGAAGAACGGGTTTTTGCTCCCTTAGATACTGTCATCACCCCCTCCAATTCAAATGGCTGATAAACAAGAAAAGAAATTGAACGTACAGACATTGTATGATAGACAGATGTGGTAATTCACATATATGTTGTCTAACCAAACAGGACAGCATGACACAATTTCACATATATGATGCCTAACTAAACAGGATAGCATGACACAGTTTCAGATATATGATGGATAACTTAATAGGATATAATGGCATAATTCAACATATGATGAGTACCTAAATAGGATGACATGACAAAACTATATGATGTCTTTCTAAAATAGGTTGGGATGAAATAATTCACATACGTGTTGTCTAAGTATACAGGATGGCATGATATAATTGACATAATTGATTCATATACTAAGCAGCTGGCACTCGCATGTATGATCTCTAAACTAAGAAGATAGAATTCAATATTGTGCATATGATGTCTAAACTAAGCAATGCAAGACACCATATGCATCATATGAGAAATATAAACATTGCAACTTAGAGCATACACCTCAGGTGGGATATAGGACTGGTCATCTGTCTCTGAATCCTCCTCTGAGGAGCTCCCTGTAACCATCGAGATATATGCTTCAACAGGTACCATTGCCTGCTCTGAAGACCTTGTTTTCACTCCAGATTTTTCCATAACCGGCTCAAATGGCTGATACACATGAAGAGTAGTTCAATATACACAGATTGTCGACAAATGGAATATGTAATGAAAAAAAAGATGGCATGAGATAATTCACATATATGATGCCTGGCTCCATGGAGGTGCATAATTCACATATATGATAACTGGCTGAAAAACATGGCATTGCATAATTCACATATCTGATATAGAAAGCAAATAGGAGGCATTCACACAAAGCATGTCTAATCTAAGCAGATGGCATGGCAATGCAAGACACCATATGCATGATATGAGCAATATAACCCAGCCAAGTTAGA
>NC_057808.1:281507016-281526912 GCF_018294505.1 Triticum aestivum
AAAAAATATGGCACAATACAATTCACATATACGATGACTGGCTAAACAGGATGGCATTGCATGATTCACGTATATGATGCCTGGCTAAAGAAGATGGCATTGCATAATTCCCATATACTCCCTCCGTTCCTAAATATTTGTCTTTTTAGAGATTTCAAATGGACTACCACATACGGATGTATATAGACATATTTTAGAGTGTAGATTCACTCATTTTGTTCCGTATGTAGTCACTTGTTGAAATCTCTAAAAAGAAAAATATTTAGGAATGGTGGGAGTATGATATAGAAACCAAACAGGTGGCATTCACACAAAGCAAATCTAAACTAAGCTGATGACATATAAGATGTATAATGTAAGCAATGCAAGGCGCCATATGCATGATATGACCAACATCAGCATGCTAGGTTAGAGCAAACACCTCAGGTGGTAAACAGGCATGGTCGGCTCCTTCTGAATCTCCATCTGAACAGTTATCTTCCTCTGGAATACAATCTAGAAATGCAGGAGGGGGGGCACTTCGCCCACCATGGAGCGGCGTCTGCATGACATTATATTCGCACGCAACGGTCTTCTCTTTTTCTCTACATGTTCAGTACGATTGTGTACAATATCTGACATGCATAATAAAAATAGTTAGATTTTGTAAGGCCTAAGGAGTGCATGCAAAAACCAAGACTGATGGTAGCAAACGAGTGGATGGATCCAAAACTAATGATAGCAGGTAGATTATAGCTTCAGTTTAAAAAGATAGACAATGGATCATCTATTGTTTGTTGCCCACCCAACATGAACCACATAGAAGACCCCAGATGAACCAGATAGTAGACAGATACTATTCGTTGCTAGCTCGATATGAGACCCATGGGCAATTCAAAACTCAATATTGAACGATAAAGTAGCAGGTAATAATAACCAATGTATAACGTAAGCAAACACGAAAGACTGCGACCTCTCTTCTGGAACTGTGTAGTCCTCAGGTTCATCTGCTCAGTCGATGATGGTAATGCAGTTGGCGTGGCTGCCGGCAACGGGGAAGATGATCTGAGGCGGCGAAAGGAAGTCTGCAGGGGGGATCTCTGCTGTAGTGAACACTTCTGTCGATGGTGCACCTCAGGTGGGGTGGATGACGGCACGGCAGGAGCAGGACATAACACATAGAGTTTTCTTCGATGCCTATCTGAAAATGAAGTAAATTTGTAAGGGCTCCTTAGAATTGGAGGATTCTATAAACGCAGGGACAGGAAAAACACAGGAATAGGATAGGAATGCACGTGCAAAACAGAGCATTTGGAAACATAGGATTTCAGTCAACCTCGGTGTTTGGCTCACATGAATTGGAAGAACAGAGGAATGGAGAAACAAAGTGATGCGACGAGTGTACAACCTCTTTGGCATAGCCTTGTGGACCTCAGCATCATTGGGTTGGACTTGGAGGATGGTGATGATGCTGGTGTGACTGTCGGAGGCGGGGAAGAAGATCCGAGGCCTCTGGAAACGGCGCCGAGGGTACTGCTCCGCTGTGATGGACGGTTCCGTCGTTGGAGCAGCTCCGCTAAGGTGTACGGCGACGAGGCTGAAGCATGACAAGACAGACAACGTTAATCTGAAGTGGGACCCTAATATCATCTGCAATAGATGATGTAAAATACATCACCAAAAAGTGCTAGATGTAAAACGCATCAGCCGCGCCACGGCCGCTCCGACAGATGCTGTAAGTACTGTTCACTCTGAACTTAACTGAAGAAAATGAACTTCACAGTCGAAACTGAATTTTACTATCGAAACTGATTGAACTAGTAATAGAGCATTACAATAGATGTTTAGGGCGTTCGAGCACTAGTAGCAGAGAAGCAGTGATCTAAATCAGCAGACGCTCGAGCAGGGAACGCACTAGCAGAGAGCAAGTCGTGCAGTAGCACCGCGAGCGAGTGCTAAAGCAGCAACTCCTATAGCTGCCGGAGGTCGTGCAGCAGCAGCAGCGCAAGCGAGAGAAAGAGCAGAGTAGCAGCACGAACGAAAGCAGGAGCAGTGCAGCAGCGCGACCGACAGCAAGAACAGAGCCGCAGCGCGAGCGAGAGCCGGAGCAGCTGCAGGTTGTGCCGTTGTGGAAGTCGCCGCTGAGGAAGCAACGACATGGGGGAGAGACGCCGTGGATGATGTGGCCGGCTTTAAGGGGCGGAGGCACAAGGGGTAGTGGAGCACGGTGAGGTCCATCGAGACCTTAGAGAGCTCCATCGCCGGGTCCTGTTCGGTCTGCATGATCTCGCCCTCCTCATGCACAACCATCTCTCGACTTGGGCCGGGGTATTACAAAGCTTTACCGTCACATATTTTATACTACTTCAAGGTGCATTAAATCAACACATGCAAGTATCAAAAGGAGAGTCACGGCATGCATGCATGCGTTGTAATTAATGCATCGGTAAACGCAAATTATTGAAATATATCGAGTCCAGTGCTTTGATGTGTCGCGTCAACTCATACATCAACGAGAAGTTTGATTATCCTCTCCCTCCCGGACTTAACTGCACCTGCCTTTGGCTGTATGACAGGTTGGCCACACACCTGTCGAGCCCACCTGTCATACACGCAAAGGCAGGAGCATCCCTCCCTCGCCCATGAGCGTGGTGGCTGGCAAGACTAGGAGAAGCTTTCGCTACACGCTCTCCCTCCCACACACGGTGGACATGCAGCAGTTCAATCGGTGTCAGATGGCCAGAAGCGTACTGTAGTACTCCTCCAGTGCAGTAGTACTCCATCATTGTTCGACTTCCCAAAGAGGCGAAGAGCCAAGCGCAGCCTGGACGCTCGTGTGGCAGTTTCATGTGTAGAGTAGTCTAGGATAGCGTGTACCATGCCTGTAAGCTTAAAATCATTGGGGTCGGCTCCATGCTATGTGGCCGTCTCGAAGTTTAAAAAAAATTAAAATAGTCTTCTGGCCCTACCTGACACCCTGGTAATTGTAGTTTGCACGCTCATCTGGTCAAGACAGGAATATATATTTTAATTTTTTTCGAAAAGGGGGGACCCCCCGGCCTCTGCATCAGAACGATGCATACGGCCACATATATATTAATTTGTGGTGGGAAAATGTTAGAGGTTGCAGCAAATATATTGTACACTGCGGGTCTTTCAGCCAAATTTAGAGGCAATCATGTGGGGCCAGTGCTATGATGTGTCGCGTCAACTCGTACAATGAGGAGAAGCTTGATTTTACTACATGCCTTCTCCCTTACCCATGCGCGCGGTTGCTCGCAAACGAGGACATGCTTTTGCTTAGTAGTACTTCTACAACAAGCTATCCGTCCCGCTCGTGGTGGACGGACATGCAACAGTGGATTCGACACTGTAGAAGCAGTAGTAGTAACATCATTGTTCGTCTTCTCGAAGAGGCGAAGAGCCAAGCGCAAACCGAATGTTGCAGTTGCGAACATTGGAGCACGCATATAGCCAGGCTCTTGCATGAGACAAAATTGCTATGTGAGCCCACTATTGTACTAGTACGTACAACTACTTGCTAGTATAGCCCTGTAAACCAGAAAGGAGTATTTGCCCTTCTAGAGATTTCAACAAGTGACTAGACTACACCGAGACGGAGTACATATGGAGCAAAATGAGTGAATCTGCACTGTAAATAAATACGTACTAGTTCTATCGTTTTCCTCTCCGAGGTGCACAATATTGAGTATAATGACTAGTCTCTTTTTGACACGCATTTACGTTTTTTTACACAGTACAGAAGCGCTCATATACACGCGCATACACTCACCCCTATGAACGCACACACGCACGACACTATCATCTTGAAATTTACGAAGTCACCATAGGCACCTCGTCATCGACAATGTAGGAAAATTATGAGGGGGGTCTCTCCAACAGTGTTCCTTGGCTCGCACCTAGCATCACGGTGGTCGAACTTGGAGTCATTCATCTGTTACACGTGGCATCTCAGATCTGGACACAAGGTGACGTGACCTCTCACTTCCTCTGCCATTTGAAGCGGCGCGCCGGTGGAGGGCTAGCATACTCCAATATTAGGTTGGCTCTATGTGATGTGGCAACTTCATATACTAACCGGATGCTGGCTATACTCCCTCTGTAAATAAATAAATGGTGTATTGTTTTATTCCTATCGGCGAGGTAACTTAATGTCTTTTTGCTACTTAATAGGATTACATGCAATGAACTAACCACCGCATGTGATGTTTGGTAGTCTCAAGTCATTGAAAGCATGCACGGGCACGGAGGGGGACGCAGCTTCATTGACTTACTGCACCTGCCTTTGGGTGTATGACACGTGGGTCCAACGGGTGGCTGGCCAACCTGTCATACAGCCAAAGGCAGGTGCAGTAGAGGGGCGAGGAGTAGATGGCCAACACGCATGTGAATTCAACGCAGTCTGCACTTCTCATATAAAGGCTCCCGCCAGTCCAATCTACGAAATCCTACGCACCTACGCACTTAAGGGCAAGAGTGATCACTCCAATCGCAAGATCAGTTGACTAGAAGCTAGACCCATGGAGGCGATGAGCGCGAGCATCAGACGGCTGTGCAAGATGGTCCACGACGCCGGCCTGCATCCTGGCACCGAGGAATGTCTCCAGGTAGTGCTTGAGGCCGCCAGGGCGAGGGGCCGCTTGGATGACAACTTCGTCTCCTTGTTCGACGAGGTCCTCGTCGACTTCCTCGACAAGTTCACCGTCATCAAGAAGCTCGCGGACGACCTTGACGTACGCCTCCAGCCCACACGCCCAGGCTCTGCGATGCCTGCCACCCTCAACAGCCTCTATGGTGACAACCTCTTCGACGCACTGGTGGCCCTGCGACTGCCCGCCGTCGCGCCGGAGAATGTCCACCTCGAGGTCGCGCTCGCCGCGCAGCGCCTGGCGCAGCAAGACACCATCGACATAATCACCCACGTCTATGTGCAAATCTTCCACAAGGACTACTACATGCAAGAGGAGGACGATAGGACGCTGGCCTTCTTGGACCGTAGGGCAACCTTGGACAGCATTGTTTAGAAGCACGTTGAGCTTGCCGCCAACGCCGCTGCTCCTCACACGTCGGTTGGTGACCCGGTGCACTAGGGCGTGAGGATGTCGTTGATGGATCCGTATGTATCTTTATCTTTCCGTCAAATCCATGTAGTAGTATATGGTACTACTAGTAATTATCTTACCTTTCGCATCAACTTCATAATTTTCCTACGTACTCCATGCATGAACCGTGCCAGAACCAAACTTCTCATTACTCTAGGGAAAATCATTATTTCTATCTATCGGTCGCCCCATGGAGCAGAACCAAATTTTACAAGTTACAAGTTCAAAAGGAAAAGCCTGCCGTGTTCGCGTCGCACCCCACACGGTTTTTCCGGCACGCCGCTCAAGGGGGAATGCGTGCTGTGTTGCATTTTCACTTACAAGTGGGACCGCAGTTGAGCAAACCGACTATCGGCAAACCCCCACCCCGCCCACCGCGCGATGGCTGAGAAAACAGGAGGGAGAAGAGATGGCTGTAGCTAGCACGGACTCCAAGAAAATTGGTGTCGGATGGGACTCGTGTGGGTGGCGTGTGCCGTACTGCTAGACATGAATGCTAGTTATGGCCCATGCCACCCCACTATATCGAGGTGCTGGTTACTCCACTATATCGAGTACGTAGAACAAATTTCCTGGAGTCCGTGCTCGGCCCTCCTCTATCTCTCTTCTCAGCCAGCCAGCAGACGCGCGGAGCCCATCGCCTGTTTGCTCATATGCGGTCCCACATGTCAGTGAAAACGCAAGAGGACCCACTGAACCTGCACATCTTTCACCTCGACGTGCTGGTGATGAAAAACAAATCCAATAAAGATCTTCGGTGGCCGCTTTTGGAGTTACTCAAGAGTAGTAAGATTCTATTTACAGTTTAACCCAAGATGCACATCACGTGGCTTCACCTACCACTCTATTTTCTTGCATGACACGACCTGGATGCTGGATGTCCCACGTGTCGGCAAAAGGAGGAAGAACTCGACCAAATCTTCGGTTGTGCTCTCGGATTAGACTAGTTGTGCTAACTTAAAATTTTATTGTGTAGAATGGATGCAAGTTTTGGTATTGGGAAGAAGAGTACAATGATATATTGACAGAGCACAATTTAGTAGATGTTCTAGCACTTTTAGCTAGCATAGAGGCTAGAGATGAGACTAGTGCACTTGTTGATAGAATAGAGGCTAGACACGTCTACTTCTTTACACTCGAAGAAGAAAGAAGCACGCAAGATCGAGCCTCCGCAGATCAACAATGAATGCATCGAGAAGGCACTAATCCAACTTACAGGAGCAGTTATGGAAGTTGGATATCTTCTAAAATGTATTCTTGTGGTTCTTGTTTTCTTTGGTCTTGCTTTTCTAGTCAAAATTTTGGTGATGTATTTCCATGTACCAAAAAATCAATGATGAAAAAAAGATATGTGCTTGCAAAGAAAAATGTACGCGGCCGGGATGCGGTTGCGCGTTCGGCACACGACCACCGCATCTGAGAAATGGCCCGGACACGACCCCATTGCCCTACCCAAACAGACAGAGTCCGGGCAAAACAGAGGTCCGTTTGGGGTCATGCGTTGGAGTTGGCCTTACAAGTGGGACCGTAGTTGAGGAACCCGACTATCGGCAAACCCCCACCTCGCCCGCCGCGCGATGGCTGAGTTAGAGGAACGACTAGGTTGAAGAGATTGCTGTAGCACGGACTCCAAGAAATATGGTGTCAGATGGAAGTCGTGCTGGTGGTGTGTGCCGTACTCCTGGACGTGAATGCTTGTTCTGGCCCATGCCACCCTACTACTCCTAGTACTACTTATAGTAGTAGTATCGTGGATTCGAGGTGCTGGTTACGTATAGCAAACACATTAACATATGTCCCACCTCACACTGTGGCCAAATTTCCTGGAGTCTGTGCTAGGTTAAAAAGTGTTCTTTGTGAGGATGGGTGGCTGGTCTCAAGTTTAAAAATTGTTGTATTACGTACGTAGACGTAGAGATAGTGCAGCATGTGAAGCTAGTACAAATAGTGTACTATTGTTGATTGGCCTCATCCGATAACCTATTGCAATGCACGTACAATTATGTATTCGGAAAATATTTTTTTGCCTCGTCGCAGCACCCACTCAGAGAAGCGACTCGATAGCCATTCATAAATTTAGTAAGTTTATCACAGGCATATCATTTTATTACATAGAACAGGTCATCAACCCACAACAACAACGAGGATAGATTATAAATACTAAAGTTTTCATCACACAACAAATAACAAGCAATGAAATGAACTTCAACTCAACCAATCCTCGGCGTTGGAAACGCTTGCTTTGAACCACAAGTGATTCTCTGGGAAGGGCCAGCTATTGTAAATCTCGAGGCCAACGCAGGACTGATCTTCTAGGCTAAAGCGGCCTACTATATCACGACCAGGGTAGGTAACCACCGAAATGTTTGACATATAGATACAGTTGCTTCTCATAAATGGTAGTAACGTTGTGTCAACAGCAGCTGGATTGGCTTTCACCATCATTGGATAGTTTTGTCCAAGGAAGAGCGAGTTTACTCCAATAGCGAGTTTACTCCAAGAGTACTAATAAATAACTTTGATGTGTCCCGTCAACTCGCAGAACGACGAGAAGCTTGCTTACTGCGCCTTCTCCCTCGCCAACGCGTGCGCGGTGGCTCGTAGCACGAGGAGAAACTTTTGCTTACAAGCGGTGGATGTGCAGCAGTTCATTTGGTGTCAGATTGCCAGAAGTACTACTGTAGTACCATCATTATTGTTCGACTTCCGAAAGAGGAGAAGAGCCAAGCGCAAGGTCACCTACTAACCTAGTACAATACTACTATAGCCAAAGCTGGTCCACCTTTTTAGAGCATGGTTAATAAATATAGGCGGCTCTTGCAGCGGCACATCATTTAGAGCAAGTACTCTCTTCGTAGGAACAAAGGAAGTGAAACAAAAGTTGGAGTGGATGCTAGATTGCCAATTAAAAGATGATTACATAGGAAAAAAAATCCTATAGCATTCTATCCTATGAATCAAACGACCAATGTAGGAAAATTATGAGGGGGGTCTCTCCAACAGTGTTCCTGGGCTCGCACCTAACATCACGGTGGTCGAACTTGGAGTCATTCATCTGGTACACGTGGCATCTCAGATCTGGACACAAGGTGACATGACCTCTCACTGATTTTTGAGCAATATCCATCTAGTCGAACCACGAAGTACGGCAACAAGCTTGTCGAAGATAGCAACAACTTGATAGTTCTTGTAATTCTAAGAGCGGTTGGGAACTCAACAAATTGCTATCTTCAGTAGACGATAGTCACCATGATCGTATTTGAACGTACGTAGATCATCTGTGTGCTCAACCTCAGGGCACTCGGAGATTTTTGGAAGTGGAATCCGCTGACGAGTGTACACATTAACAAGTTCCCACTCGCAATTGTACCCAATATAAACAACCCAATCTCCATTTGTGCCAGCCCAGGACTTACCCTTAAGCGATGTCATCTTGACATCACACGTATCATTATCAAGCGGCATCAACTTGCACAAGGCGAGGCCTCCGTCGTCCACGCCCATGCGAACAGGCTTATAGCGAAGAAGATAAGGGAGATCAAACCGCTCCTGGACCCTTGGGTTCCTTGTAATGATGTTATTAGTTGAGTCGAGAATGGGCTTGAACGAACCTGCCATGCTAGCCGAGGTGATGACGTTGCACCGATCAATGAGTTCCCCCACCACGTCATCTTTCAGATCGGGGCAAGAATAACGGGGTTGTTTCCGGCTTGTTCCCTCCATGGAGAAGACGAACGAACAATGGCAGAAGGAAGGGTGAAGGCAAATGGAGGAGGGAGGAAGAGCGTGCGATAGCAGTTCCAAATCGAGAGGGAAAGGCGAAGAGTCGGTGGACGGTTGCCAGTTTGCCACGGTACACGAAGAGGCGCCCGGCCTACACGTCCTTTCTGAAATTGTACAAAAGGACGCGCTGTCGTCTCACTGACATGTTGGAACGGGACCACATGTCAACGAAACATCGTGTGTAATTTCTCGTGCAAAATGCGATCTGGCCGCGTTGGCCCGAGGTGCCGCATTATTTCTCGACTTTATTTTTTTAATGGCATGTCGTTCAGTTTGAAGCACGACTAACTGGTACTGTTTGCAGAGAAAATATAAACTACTCTACCACTACTCCACCTGTAGTACTAGTAGTATAAAAAAGATATATAGGCTGGAGCTTCAGAGCTTTCTTGCTAAGGGCTGCTCACTTGCTTCTCACACTATCACCCTCTCTCCAGATCTAAAAAAGACGGCCTCTCTCTCCCTCCTCACCGGTGGTCACAGATCCGCCCGGGAAGAAAAGGACGTGCAGTGTTGACGCACTCGTCGTCGGCGAGCGAGGTCACGCACTGACGACAAGACCGTCCTCTCAGACCTAGCGCCCGCGTGGGATGGCCTCCGTCCCCAAGCTCGCTGTCGTAGTGCGTGTGGAGGACGATGACCACGAGCGAAGCCACTTCCCGCCGACCCTCGGGTATGCTACCTCTTTTCAAACCATACCCTTGTTCTATTGCCCCATCTGCCATGTCGCTGCATGTGGATCTTTTTCCACTCCACCATCTTCCCAATTTGCTATCCTCTGCTCTGCTGGTCACGCAGACAAAAACCTTAATTTGCACTATTAAAGGAAACCCTACTTCATGCAAACTAATCCATGTCTGGGTTGAATAAGGAAAGGAAGGGAGACTGTACTGTCCAAGAGAGTAGGCATCGAACCCGCATCTAGGTTGAGAAGGGGAAAATCAGTAGCTAAGGAACGAGTCTCGTGTCTCTTGGTTGAAGAAGGGTAGAAAGGCATGACAACGCAATAGAGAATGACCAGGTCGATCGGTTTGTTGTCCTCACATAGGAAAAAGGTGGCTAAACATAACAAAAATGGGACGTAATCCACATATGCTGCCTGGATATTTGTTGCTCTGGGCAACCATACCTCCCTCACCACTCTATGCGTCCATGGAGGTACATCGTACTGGTGCGCCAACTGTCCGAATGGGCCTCGCATGATCTTAGTCTAACTTTTTTGCTGTTAGTATAACGCCAGCTGTCAAGTCAAGCAATGCTACTGCTAAAGTGATGCCACATTTAACTAATGCCGCACTCAGTCTAATGCCACCGATAAATTTAAGCAATGCCATTTAATGTCACTGGATTATTTCAGGGTTAGCTGTTGATTGTGGATGTATTAAAGATTTTTCAACTAAGGCATTCTAATGATGTTGCACAGCCAGTATACCAACGATGAAACTTGTTTCTACCTTCAGATTTTTGCACTGTTAATGCTTATAGATTACATACCTCACTTTCATGAGAGAAGTTATTTTTTTGTACAGTGTCACCAAAATGCCAAGGCGCTGATGTCATTTTATTTTGGTTAAACTGCACAAAAAATTATGAAGACAAGAGGAAAGGTTAAGACTGGGCACCTCCTCCTCCGGCTGTTCTCTTGGTTCGTTCGATCAAGTTTGTATGTTTGATCGATTATCAAGATTGGGATAGCAATTTTTAAGGTCCCCCCGAGTTCGAAATGATATTTACCTTGGAGGTACATGGTTTGCAATTTTTTATACTGTCATTAGTTAATAATGCTAGTTACCTTCAGACTTTTGTATTTGGTTTAATGCTCATGCACAGCTAGTATACCAATGCTGAAACGTGTTACCTTTACATTTTGTATTGTTAATTCTTATAGAAATCTTCCAGTGCCAGAGTTTATTGAAATCTGTTCAGTAAAACCATTGTACTATACCCTGTAATAAAATAACTACTCTACTGTTGCACTAGCCACTGGATTAGTGTATATTTGTAGTATTCGAAATTTCGAATGGTGTTGCATTAGCGTATGGACATAAATAAAGGGTGGCAAGCTTTCCCAGATATGTGCTCAAGAAAACTACTACCTGCTTTTCTAAATACTAGTAGACGTTTGGGTACTTTAAACTGAACCGCAAAAACCTCTTATATTATGGAACAGAGGGTGTAGAGTTCACTCAAATTATCCCGATAAAGCTAGTCACACCTTTGTTAAAATTAATGTTCATTATGTTATCGGAGGAGGTCTGTAAGTTTGTCTCTAATGCCTGTCGACTACATACCTGACATCATGATGTAATGTTAAGTCATTTCCTTTTGTACAGTGTCACTGAATTGTCAAGGCGGTGATGGCATTTTATTTTAGTTGAACTGCACAAAATATGCTTAAAAGAAGAGGAAAGGTCAGGAATCGATCATTCTTTTAGAAAGAACTATATATGCCTTTCTGACATCAGACTCTGTTGCCTTATTTATTCCTTCAAAAAGGTGGTTAGAAACAGTCTTGCTACCTTTTCCCATTAAGAAATTGGAATGCTTATATTTGTGAGTCTATGCTTCAACTAGTGCCACTTTTATAGTAATCACACTTTCAATATCTATGCAAACAGGGATGCTCGAGTTTATTGGAACTGCACAAAAAGTCCAACTGGTTCAACATTAGGAGCATGTTTTCTCCCAAACCTTTATATCCAATTGGTGGCACTATGAGCTGTTCATTAAGAAGGTACATGGTTTGCTACTATCTTGCTACTCTTTTTGTACTGTCATTAGATAGTAATACTAGTGGTTTGCATGTGAATTTATTGGCAGGGTGGACCTACATTGGAGGTGTAGGACATGATTCAATGACTGGATGCTCAATTTCGGTTGTATCGATTTCACCTCTTCCAGCACTGCGAACATGGATATCCTTGGTCTGATGAAGAATAGGCGCTATATTTCTGCTCTGAACAAGCAAATCAATTCAGTATGAAATTGTCCAGGGCAAAACATGACTGTATCAAATTGTCCAGTGCAAAACATGACAGATCTAAGCGGAAGAGACATGTTTAAACCGAAAATACAATGTGGGGTATATGTTTACTAGCTGCTTTATATTTGTTCAGACAGAGATGTCTGCCCGTTGCTATTTAGCAAACACACAAAGTGACCGCAATTTTGGTTGAACTGCACAAGAGAATAGTATAGTCACTACATGCAGTGCCATTTGAAAATAGACACAGAAAGATTGGATAGTCACTTCATGGACTGCAGAAAAGTAGTACTGTACTATTTATTGGCCAACACTAGATGCTTCATTGCTTTGGTCTGATTATACAATGGGCATCATTTTGCCTAAGTTAAAGTTTGTATTCCGAAAATAGTCTCGCCATGCGATCAAGAGGAGACCAAATCATATTGCAGTGGATGTTCCTCCATCATGTGTGGTTCATTCCCATGGTTCCAGCTGTTGGTGAAACCACTTACGTTTGCAAGAGGAATTGTAGACTTCACAAACAAATTTGTCATTCAGTCTGTACTGAATGTTGGCCAAGAGAAGCATCCATGTTAGTAGGAAGAACATATGTTTTTTCTAGATCTTTGCTTTTGGAGCTACATATTTGTATATGATCTGGGAATCATTGAGAGGCATTAACATGTTGATCTTATGTATGGGAATCGTACTAGTTGGTTTTAGTTGTGGCTGATCTTTGCTTTTGGAGCTACATATTTGTATATGATCTGTGAATCATTGAGATGCATTAACAGTTCCTTATATCTGTTCGCTCAGTGTTTACAAGTTACCGATCGATCACTAGCTAGCCTACTAATGCACTCCTGGCTGTTTTAGTTGCGACGCAAGATCCGAAGTGGCAGTTTTTTGAATAGAAATGCCTACCTCTGAAGAAACTGACAAGCTGCTCTGAAGAAAATGCCATGCGAATCTGAAGAAACTGCTAGCAAAAACGTTCGCAAATGTCTTATCTCCCAGCTAAAGTTCATCAATTAATGCCCTCGGCTACGACTCGTTGCATGCTGCTCCGCGTACTGGCTGCGAGCGATTTTGAGTGCCCGCATGCAGCCGACCGTAATTAAGGCAGCTAACTGATGCGAAAAAGATGCGCTTTAATTGTTGCAGGCCTTTTAAATCCGTGGAATCATTATTGACAAGGAGGGAGATGATTCGAGTGCACTCGTTTGACCGTAAGGCCGGCGTGCGACCCAGCACGGATGGGACGGGATGGCACAGTCAGAATTTCAGTTTCTCTAGTTTTCCACGGCAAGCTGGCGCGCTAAGCCATGCCTGCTTCATTATGCATTGAATTCCGATGACCGTCGCGCTACCTTCCGCTTATAAGTACTGTTTCTCGGCCTTCTATGGTGGCACCGTGACCCAACTCGCCCTATCCTCATAAGCCCCCACCGGCCCGACGTTGCTCGCCACTTATCCTCGCTCTCGCCACGTCCGCCATGCCCCCGCCCGTCCGCGATAGGCGTGGCCGGAGGCGGTCACCGTCGGAACTAGTGTTTGGTTTTTCACCGGAAGGCAGACGGAGGGAGGAGGCATTCTATCGGTCTTTAGATGGCAATGCGGAGATCGAGGACTTGTTGGAGCGCGACCGCCTGGCGGAGGAACAGGAGTTGTTGGAGGGCGACCGCTTGGCGGATGAGCAGCGTATCGCCGATTTGCGCCGCCAGCGGGACGTGGAGCAGCAGCGCACTGACGCTCTGAGTCGCGAGCAGAGCGCCCGCACGTGGGCCGACTACATGGAGGCTGGCGCCCGGCAAATAGCCCTGGAGGCTGTCGGGCACGCACGCGTTCGCGACGCCGATTTTTACTACCAGCTCGTCAAGTGGGTTTCCCGCTTAGAAGCCGAAGCTTCGGTGGACCACGCCGGCATGGAAAGGGCCAACGCGCGCGAGCAACGCGCCCTATCGCACCTCTGGCAAGTCCGAGGCGAGGCGGAGGACGCCGGTGCCGGCGTTTAGCGTGTACCGCAGATGGCGGCCGTCATCGTCTAGTAAGCTAAGAGTAAGTTAGTACTTGTACGCTACTAAAGTATTAGTGGAAGTAGATAGTTAACTTGGCTATGATGGTTGTCAACGTGGAAGTTCAGTACTCTATATCTGGATCAGACCTGTTACTTTGCTCTGAATGTTGAACTTTCCGTTTGAACATATGGAATGGGCTGTTATTTTTTTAAATGGGTTGTATTTGTCCTCCACGGGTTTAGAGGCTGACTTGTGGGCCTGCCAAGTTGACGCATACACAACCAGGAGATGATTGTACATGGAGAGGATGACAGCAGGGACCTGCCAAGGTCATGGCAGTACGCAAGCAAAGTGCCTCCTTATTTCAATCCAGTAAAAAATGGCTCCTCGTAATGGATTTCTGGCATCTGGGTCCCATGCCATTGTCAACGTAGTCAATAAACGAGAGAGTTGCACAACGAGCGGCTGACATCAGGGACCCAGCAGCTCTCCTAGTTATTTTTGTTTTGGGTTAATTTGATAAATGCCACTCCAAATCTGGTGTTTCTAAGAAATGCCATTGCAATTTCCAAACTTTGAAAAATGCCATTTCATGCCATCCCCAGTGGCATTTTTCGAAGTCTGCAGTGGCGTTTTTCAATGTTTGGAAATTGCAGTGGCATTTTTATGAATCGCCATATTTGTTGTGGCATTTATCTAATTTGTTTTTGAGACGGAAGCAGGGTGTCAACTGGGCTGTGCGGGGCACTCTGGCATGTCTAGACAGCCTTCTCTTTTATGTTTACCACAGACCAGCCCAGTAGTTTTTTTCTTTCTGAAAATGGCTAGCCCAGTTTTTTTGTGATTTGCCAAGTAAGTCGCTTTGTCAGGCCTATTGGGCTGCAAATATTTCAAGACGAGGAGAGCTTCATTCGGCTGGACGAGAAAATGGCCTATCAGTAATGAGAAATGGGCTGTACATTTTTAAAACACATCAAACCGGCAATTACTTTGAAAATTCTTTTTTTCATTTCAAGATTTTAAATTGCATTAATTTTACGCGTGGACAATTTGTTGGATTTTATATTGATATACATTTATTTTTAAAATCAGTTTGAATGTGACTCGAAATTTCGGGATTAAAAACAGTTCGGATCGCACCGAAATATGCAACATTTCGTATAATTTTTTAACTGTGGCCACAATATGGGCTGTAATGCTAACAAAAAGAATATGGGCTCCAAAAAAACCTTCAAAATTAGCAAATGGGCTGTAAATTATTAGAAATAATGGCAGATGGGTTGTATGCTGTTTTCCACAGATTTGAGGCTTTCCTAAAAAAAGGTTGACGCACAAGCAGTGACTGTTGGATGTCCATCCAACGGCCGTCGTGCTTCTTCAATCTCTGCTCTTCCTGCTCTAGCCACTCAAACAAGCGCCAGCGGGACTGCCTGCTCCCTCCTCCCCGCGGTCGACTGTGCTGCCGCGCAGGCTTCACCGCCCCACCGTACTCCCATCGCTGGCCTAGCCATCCCTCTACTCATCCACACCTGTTGTTATTCTCCGGCGACGGCAGACGAACCAGTAAACCCTCGTATAGTCGTACTCCCCTCCGCGTGGGAAACAAGTACCGAGTCTTCCCTGCCTCCGTGTCGTTCCCTTCCTAGGCCTCGCCGTCCTCCACCGCCCTGGTGCTCCCGGCGCGGCCTGGTCAACGTGGTCAACGACCGACATGCATCTGAAGTGGACTGTACGTGGAGAGGCTGACAGCTGGGTCCACGGCCGCACGCAAGGAAATGTATCCTTATTACGCGAAAAATAATGATTCCTCCACCTAACATCTGGGACCCACCGAAAGGGCCTCTGTATTTCGCGAAAAAATGTTACCGCCGCTGACAGCTCGGACCCACCAGCTATATCTTCGCACGCAAGGAAGTGCGTCCTTATTACGCACAAAAAATGAATACTCCCCCTGCTAGCTGGGACCCAGTATAGTGGCAGGCTGACTTGTGGGCCTACTAAGTTGACGGGGACGGAGGGCTTTGTCAACTTAGTCAATATGCACGATTCTAGCTCCAGTGACCGTATGATGTCCATCCAACGGCCGTAGTGCTTCTTCAACCTCTGGTCTTGTTGCTCAAGCCGCCCAAAGTAGCGCCGGTCGTGCCGCATGCTCCTGCCTCCCGTGGCCGGCTGTGCTGCCGCGGAGAACTCACCGCCCCCTACTATTCCCACCGCTGGCCAGGCCCTGCGGCAACGGCAGCCTCACACCACAGCCGAACCAGTGAACCCTCGTACTCCTCTCCGCGCGGGCTTCCACTGCCGCGTCTTCCCCGGCTCCGCGTCTTCCCCTTCCTAGGCCTCGCCGTCGTCCCCCGCCCTGGTGCTCTCGGCGCGGCGTGGTCAACGTGGTCAAGGAACGGCTTCCATCGGACGTGGACTGTACATGGAGAGGCTGACAGCTGGGTCCACAGCCGCAGCAAGGAAGTGCCTCCTTATTACGTGGAAAATAATTATTCCTCCACCTGACAGCGGGGACCCACCGGATGGGCCACCGTGTTTCACGAAAAAAACGTTTCCCCCTGACTGCGGGGACCCACCAGCTACATCTTCGCATGCAAGGAGGTGCGTCCGGGCAAAAAAAAGATTCGCCCCCTGACTGCTGGGACCCACCAGCTACATCTTCGCAGGCAAGGAAGTGCCTGACAGTCGGGACCCACCTGGTCGAAGCGTACGTAGCATTGTCATTCTGGTCGCGAACGTGTACGTACATACTGGTCGATGTAGAGGCGCGCACGTGTCGTGGTAGAGGCACGCACGTAGCATGTACACGTACGTACAGCGGCCAGTGTGCAAGAAAGAAAATACGGCCACGTACGTACATACGGGAAGGGTCTCGAACGCCTACTCGCACATACGTACGGCCAGGGCTCGTGTACATGGCTGGGTTGGAACGGAGAAACAACGTCGTCGTCGTGTTCATGGGGAGCCAACCGGCTGGGCCGGAACAGAATGCGTCGTCGTGTTCATCGGGAGGGCTTGGACGGAACAACTGATGGAAACGAGGCCTGGCGTACCGCAGAATGGAGGAAACGGCCTTGTGCTCGACCGGCCACGTCTGAAACGGGATCCTGTTCATCGGGAGGGGTCTGGCGTACCGCAAAACGGAGGAAACGGACCTCCTATGGTCGAAACGGGGGTCCTGTTGATCAGGAGGGGTGTGGCGTACTACAAAACGGAGGAAACGGACTTGTGTTGGAGCACTACGGTCGAAACGGGGGTCCTGTTCATCGGGAGGGGTGTGGCGTACCGCAAAACGGGACTCCACGGGACACCGTTCATCTCCACCATCGACCCCCTCCAGCCTCCACGGGCTACTGTTCATCCACCGTCGACCTCCTCCAGCCTCCACCTGCGACTGTTCATCCACGGGCTCCTGTTCATTGAGCCTCCACCACGCACTACTCCACCGGCTACTGTTCAACCAGCCCTCTCCACGGGCTCCTATTCAACCACCCCTCCACGGGCTACTGTTCATCCAGCCCTCCACTGTCTACTGTTCATTCTGCCCTCCACGGGGTGGTCCTGTTCATCCTGCCCTCCACGGGGTCCTGTTCATCTAGCCCCAACCGGCTCGATCGATCGGGGTCCTGTTCATCCAGAGGCAACACCACGGGGTCCTGTTCATCCACCCCCACCGGGAACTGTTCATCCAAACCCCCCAGCAATGCTCACTATTCATCCAGAGGCAGCATCGATCGGCTTCAGTTAGCAGCAGTAGCGAAGGAATCGCTCGATCGGGTTCAGTTAACAGCCATCGATCGATTGCTTGGGTTCAGTAACGCGTAGCCTGCAGTGCAATCACTCGGGTTCAGTTAGAGCCCAACGCCTCCCTCGGGTTCAATTAGAGCCAACGCCTCGCACACACGCGCGTACGTGTATGAGAGAAACGCGCATCGCTCGGCCCCCGACCTCCCACCGTAACCGGGAACTCCCCGAAATTTTCCTCGCCCTCGCTTCTACCACGGTTTTTTCCGTCATGGACGGCCCAAAGAATGTCATGCAGCTGCGTCTCCGGCCCGCCCAGGACGAAAAGCCCATTTTCTGTCATGATTTTTTGTCATAGAAGTAGGAGCCCACCACATCTATAATGATACCGGGTTTTGTCACAATTATCATCATAGAAGTGTCATATGTATGACAGAAAAAAAAATTGTTCGGCCCAAAATGTCACGGATGTGTCTTTTTTTTTGTAGTGACTGCTGCTGTATGATGAGTTGCTATGAGCTGCTGCTGCTATATGATGCTTTCAGGTGGTGCTGCTATATGATAATAACCAGCCACTTGGACCATCGAATTTCAATAAATAATTGTTCTTCATTTAAATGTGGGTCATGCATTTTTCGTTTAAATTAGGCAATGGGATCTCTATGGAAAACATCGACCAAAGTAGATTGTGCCAAGTAGATGGTATCTTTGTATTTGCATTTTGAGAAAATAGTGATGGTCTGTTTTCCTATCATATTAATTACTGCACTGGGTTCAATTTGTCATGTTTGCAAGTCAAATTAATTTTCATATGGGCAGCAAAATGAAAAAAATATAATGCAATCTAGACTTTTCAGTTATCATACCAAAGATAAGCTGAAAACGCAATGAAAAGAACTGGTTGGCTTATTACATGGAGCTTATATTCACAGGTGCTTATTTTGTTAGGATAACTCGTAATAACTGTCCCTAAGAAACTTGGCCAATAGAACTGACATACAAATAACATGTCACGATGATTGCAATGGAGGAGTGACGTACCATAGCACACTGTATAGGCTCACCGCTGGCTCTCCTTTTTTTGTGATGTTCCATGAAATTTCCACATACATCTTGTACTTTTTCATTGTCTAACCCAATCTGCAAGTTGGCACGGCTAATTTCAGACATCTCTACATGATAATACATTGCATATCCCTTGCGCATATTTAAACCACCAATTAATGATTGTGTGCGTAGCATAAACTAGCCATGACTCTGTGTGCTGGACTAGCAGGCACTCTAAGGGAGCCTAATGTAGTGTACTGGAATTCCTACATGCCACCTACGATTTTGTGTAATGTACTGCCTCTGTTCCTAATATATGTCTATGTAGAGATTCCAGTATGGACCACATACAGATGTATATAGATGCATTTTCGAGTGTAGATTCACTCATTTTGCTCCGTATGTAGCCTATAGTGGAATCTCTAGAAAGACTTATATTTAGGAACGGAGGTACGAGGTAGTATCATGTATGACATCTACATATCTAATTTAGCAGCCAGTAGTAGAAATCATTGTCTGCACAAAGGGCTTACTGGTCAAAAATCCTAGAAAAGCACGCTGGCAGGCACAGAACAATACAAGAGAGAGACACACACTTACAAGATCATAGCAATGCCTCGGTCCAGGATCTTGGTTGGCCAAGCTGTTAGATCCAGAAGAAACATCGTCCTTGTAGTTTTTTCCAACTGCATAATAGGTAACAGCGACCTGTTAGTATATTTGAAGTACATCGGGCAGGTGATGCTGGACGGGTTTAAAGGTGACAAGTACCTAGGCCGTGGCGGGTGCTTGGCATCTTGCCAGACGGTGGGAATCAGGTTAGAACCGTCAAGGGTGATGACGCTGCGCTGGCTGTCGGGGTCCGGCAAGGAGATCTAGAACCGTCGAGTAGGGTGTTTGTGGAGCGGCTCCGGTAGGGTGGACTACGGTGTGGGCGAAGCGGATTTGTGGCCGTGGATGAGGGCGTAGGTGAAGCTGCTCCGGTGGTTGGGTTCAGGATGGTGTCAACGATGCGGATCTGCGGGCATGGACGGGGCGTCAGAAGCTGCTCCGGTAGGTTGGATGAGGGTGCGAGGAAGCGGATCTGAGGCCGTGGACTTGTGAGTTTGCAAAGCGGCCCCGGTAGGGTTGAAAATGGTATAGGTGAAGCTACTCCGGTGGGGTTGACGATGTTGTCGGTGAAGCGGCTCCGGTAGGGTTGAGGAAGGTGTCGGCGAAGAGGATCAGAGGCCGT
>NC_057808.1:281526922-281527902 GCF_018294505.1 Triticum aestivum
GGATCTATGGCCGTGGACGAGGGCGTAGGTGAAGCTGCTCCGGTGGTTGGGTTAAGGATGGTATCAATGATGCGGATCTGCGGCCGTGGACGGGGCGTCAGAAGCTGCTCCGGTGGTTGGGTTAAGGGTGGTGTCGACGATACGGATCTGCGGCCGTGGATGAGGCGTCAGAAGATGCTTTGATAAGTTGGATGAGGGTGCGAGGAAGCGGATCTGAGGCCGTGGACTTGTGAGTTGGCAAAGCGGCCCCGGTAGGGTTGAGAATGATATAGGCGAAGCTACTCCGGTAGGGTTGAGGAAGGTGTCGGCGAAGCGGCTGCAGTAGGGTTGAGGAAGGTGTCGTCGAAGAGGATCAGAGGCTGTCGACGGGGGCGTCGGTGGGGCGGCTCCGGGGGGTGTGGACGAAGCATCTCCGCTGGGGAGTACGAATGAGCCGCTGCAGATGCGCGACGGTTGATGAGAGTACCGGCGAAGCAGATCCGGCGCCGTGGACAAGGCCGGCACTGAATGGGCTGTGGTACAATGGTGGATGAGCAGTCTACTTGTTTCTAGGGGAGGTGGGAGGGGTAGATGCGGCTGCAGAAGCAGATCCGGCGAGGTGGACGCCACTGGCAGTGAATGGGCTATGGTACGCCAGTGGATGAGCAGTCTAGGGTTTCGAGAGGGGAGGGGAGAAAGGGCAATGAAGTACGGACGGCGTGATGTAAGCTGCTCTGGTGCTGTGGAGTTAGTTGCTTTTGCGGGAGGGGAGAGGAAATGGGGGTGCCGTGTAGTGGGGGAACCGGAAGTTACCAAAGCAGCCCTGACCTATCATGTAGATGAGGGCGGTATTGTAACTGTTGGTCTCCGTGCACTAAGGACAAAAGGGGGATTTCGCATGCTAAAGACTAAGGTGGCAGAAATTTTAGAAGGAGGCAGGAGATTTTGCCGCCCACGGGATCGATCGTATCCAGTTTCAACTAATTTTGGACCGTGCTAGC
>NC_057808.1:281527912-281538959 GCF_018294505.1 Triticum aestivum
TGTGGTACAATGGTGGATGAGCAGTCTACTTGTTTCTAGGGGAGGTGGGAGGGGTAGATGTGGCCGCAAAAGCAGATCCGGCGAGGTGGACGCCGCTGGCAGTGAATGGGCTCTGGTACGCCGGTGGATGAGCAGTCTAGGGTTTCAAGAGGGGAGGGGAGAAAGGCCGATGAAGTATGGACGACGTGATGTGAGATGCTCTGGTGTTGTGGAGTTAGTCCTTTTTGCGGGAGGGGGAGAGGAAATGGGGGTGCCGTGTAGTGGGGGGAACCGGAAGTTCCCAAAGCAGCCCCGACCTATTATGTAGATGAGGGCGGTATTGTAACTGTTGGCCTCCATGCACCAAGGACAAAAGGGGAATTTCGCATGCTAAAGACTAAGGTGGCGGAAATTTTAGAAGGAGGCGGGAGATTTTGCCGCCCGCGGGATCGTTCGTATCTAGTTTCAACTAATTTTGGACCGTGCTAGCGGGAAGGTCATGCGAGACTGTGTACACGGGGCACGCGTCAGCAGTTAATAGCTGGTGTGTCCACCCCAGAAAAAAGACAATAACTCGGGACGATGCGCCGATAACTTGGACGTTGACACGGGCACGGCCAATCGTACGGGTGTAGTGGCGCGTTCACAAAAAAGGGATCAAACGCTCAGCCTATGTATTTCTCGTGTAAATAGATAATTTAGTGCAATTGGTTATTTACTTTAAACATAATGCATTGACGTGTTAGTGTAGAGGCGCACAAAAAGAAATGGATATTGTAGTCCGCTACTTAAAAGTGTTACCTCATATGATTACATAGCCTCCATTTCATAAATTGCGTACCCGTTGAATTCATATATGAATATTACATATATTACTTCCTAATAGAACCTTAAATCATCCAAGACTAATGATTTTGAATGCAAGAGTAACAATGGTGCATGTACATGATAGCTACATTGGTTGTTTGAAGAAACATCACTGTAACTTTGGCATGCACAACTGAAAAGGTTTATTTAAATAGAAAAAATGTGATATGTGAGTGTCCAATCTTTATAGCGTTGAATCGATATTGAACCTTTGGCCACGATACAAAGTAGATATTGATTTATGTTCAAGCGATGCATGTCCACGATCGCTAGATAGTGATACGTGAATGAATTGTGCAATCTCTCTCACACGCATACATGTCTCATTTCCCTGTGTTCATCAGAATCACACACGCGCACTTCGTGTATTTCTCTCCCTCCGTCAAGGTTAGAATTCGTCTTTCTACCCCATCCTACAAGTCTCTCACACAGAAACACACACGCTCTCTCTGTCGAACACGCCCACCCCTTTAATTCCGCCCACCCACAGCCACTAATGTCTCAAAGTATAATAATGTCTCTCACACATATGCCTAAGGTCAACTTGAGTTCCGGAACCATATGAATACATACAATGGGATTCCAACAGAGCACCTTTTGTTTTGAGATTTCGCTCTCTCTCTCTCTCCCACACATTGTTTCTCGCTTCATTTTTTCCGGCACTTGCATGCACACAATTTTGTTTATCTTCGTGATGCTTTAAGTATGCCTCGCACAAATGCTATCTACCTATCCCTTAGTATAGCTAGATATGTGTCACACAAACTCCTTCTCCCTACTAGCAAGATGCCCATGCGTTGCACCGAACATCAAGATGCATTTGTATGAGTAGTTTATCTTGTGGGAGAAAAGGATGGACGAGGGAATGCCTTATTTGCAAATGCGGAGAGGGGTGTGGGTATCTTTTCACAAAATTTCCACAGTTTCCTTCCTATCCGTCGGGTATAAATCGGATGGCCTATATTGCAGGATGGCAGGAACACCATCATCACCAACTTTGTTTTTATAAGAGTAGGGATATGTAAGTGTCACTGCCCCCCTGCCCCCCACGACACACACACCCACACCCACACAAACACACACACACACACTTCCCAACACCGGAGTAGGGTGACACCTCGATCTTGGTACTAATCTATCGACTGGCTTTTCTCTCAAACACACACACACACACGCACACAGACTACCCGACACCAAAGGAGTAGGGCGGCACCTCGATCTTGATAGTAATCTATCTACTCCTCTTTCAAACACACACACACACACATACACACACACTCGCTAGTTGTGCCTCTGTGCTTACCACAAACACTCTCGATACGTCTTTCTCTCCCTCCCCCTCCCCCCCACCCCAACAATGACAGCAGAAGGGTGACAACTCAATCTGATCGTAATCTGTCAATTGGTTTCTCTCTCAAACATTGTCTCTGTGCCTCGCTCAGTAGCCCCCTCGATATGTAGATTTCTCGCACGCGCACAGCTGTAGTGACGATGACGCTGAACCCAGTGTGCCTCGTTTTTACCGGCCTCATGTGATAGTTTTCACCCTGTTTTCTGTTAATTAACAAGGCAACCTTTTCTTTGTTACTACTAGTGAATCCGAAATCATTCGGGGCAGACATCAAATATATCACTTCAACCCAATTATTGCAGTAACTATTTTAAAAGAAACTAGCTAGATGCCCGTGCGTTGCACGGAACATCAAGATGCATTTGTATGAGTAGTTTATCTTGTGAGAGAAAAGGATGAACGAGGGAAGGCCGTATTTGCGAACGTGGAGAGGGGTGTGGGTATATTTTTGCAAAATTGCCATAGTTTTCTTCCTATCCGTTAGATATAAATCCGACGGCTTATATTGCATGATGGCACGCACACCATCATCACCAACTCTGTTTTCTACTACCTCCATTCCTAAATATTTGTCTTTTTAGAGATTTCAACAAGTGACTACATATGGAGCAAAATGAGTGAATCTACACTCTAAAATATGTCTACATACACATCCGTATGTGGTAGTCCATTTGAAATCTGAAAAAGACAAATATTTAGGAACGGATGGAGTATAAGAGTAGACATGGAGATATATCAGCAGCATGGTCTACAACAAAAATGTACTGGACTGGTTAGCGCCGGATGCTCGCGACGCGATGACATGAGTTTGAATTCTGTCTTTAACTTTAGATTTTTATATTATATATTACTTATTTAATATATACTTCTTTCGCTACTGTACTGACAGTGGAACCCACAGAGTACTTAGAATACAAGATTAAGGATGGACTTGTTTCTTTTTAACTTTCTGTATGAAGCTGTAGCCACCCTCAAGTCACATGTACACTGTACATGCAATTAACTTTTTATAGAGGGACAATCATACACGCAATTAACTCAAATGGATAGGATGTCACTCTATTATTTCCAGCATAAGAGCATCTCCAACGGCAGCCGGCAAATTTCCTCCCGTTTCCTTCCGCGGAGGACGACATCAAACTCCAGCGGCATACATTTTCACAACTCTAACCAACCAGATGAAATTCGTGCAAACACGGACTGATTTCATATAAGCATGAAGGATTTCGTATAAGAAAGCCGGATCTTCATATAAACATGATGGATTTCATTACATTTACATGAACTAAGCGGTGCCAATCCGGCTATCTTGGTATAATTAATACTCCCTCCACCCGGAAATACTTGTCCTAGAAATCGATGTATCTAGACTTATTTTAGTTATAGATAAATACAATTTATCCATTCTTAGAACAAAAATTTCCCGCCAGCTGGAGAGGGAGTACATAATCTAAATGGCCGCCCGCGGATCCCTTTGTCTTCCTCATGACCAACAGACACTTTGCGGGGTCGACGAAGGTCCTCGGAAGAGACGAAGAAGCAAAGAAACCACCTAAATGCGCAGTCGTCGCTTCGGTGGTGGCCTTCATGGGACCCAAGTGGCGGCGGCCTCCCGTGTTCTACTTCTCCTCGATGATGGCGGCGGACACGGAGAAGCTGGCCACCGACTCGTCGCTGTCCACGCACCCGACTTCTGTCTCTGCCTGCATGGCGCTGCCGCAGACACGGGAGGCGCGCCCACAGACACGGGAGGCGCGGTATGATGCGGCAGCGACGACGCCCGTACCGGTGTGCTCGCCGCCGTGCCGCCGTGGAGCAACTCGCCACTCCTCATCAAGCTGAACTAGAGCGGCGAGTTGCTGAACCACGCGCCTGCTTGGGGCGGCAACTGGCTCCGTCGGGCCAAGCGAGGTTGGTGAAGCACCGAGCGGCCTCGCCCGTATCCGGAGGGCTCGGTGGGCCACCCAGCCGGGTAATATGCCAGAGAACGGCTCCTCGGAAGCCATCGGAAGAGTGGAGAGAATGGTGAAGGCGGAGATGGGGGAGCGGCGGAGGGGTGCGATTCTTGCCCGCTGTCTGTCTGGCCTCGTGTAAATAGAGGGCGGACGGTCGGGAGCTTGGCCGGCGTCTGGCCTCGTTTAAACTGAGGGCGGACGGGAGGAGCTCGGTCGGTGTTGTGTTTAATTCCGGACCGCTCATGAACGGACGTGTGGCCGGAGTAGGTTTCTCGGTTTGCATGCGGGTTTAACGGAGGGGTTTGATGGAGGCGATGAGGCGTGTTCAGCCGGAAATGTAGCGGGCGGCGCAGTACTATTCGATTTGACAGCGGGTGGTGCAGTTCCCGATACGGCTTTAATGCAGATGAGCGAGGGAGTAGCGGTTCCCGAAATGTTGAACGGCCAATGCATCCTCCTTCAATTAATGCATGAGGGAAGTAATGGGAGGAGGATCGGGAAAGGAGGCTGCACGATGTGAATGCAATGCAGTTTGCCCTCATATAAAGGCGCCCCTCCATTCCAATGCATCTCCACATCGTACGCACCTAAGCATTTACCTAAGCACCTACACTAAGCGCAAAAGAGCTCACTCCAGACCCATGGTGGTGATGCGCGCGAGCGGCCAGTGGCTGTGCCAGATGGTCCACGACGTCGGCCTGCGGCATGGCGCCGAGGATCGTCTCCAGACGGTGTTGGAGACCGGCTGGTGGATGGCCGCCGTCGATGCCAACTACGACTCTCAGTTGGACCAGATGATCGTTGCCATCACCAACAAGTTCACCATCCTCGAGAAGCTCGCGGACGACATCACCGTACTCCTCCAGCCCGCGCGCCCGGGCTCCTCATTGCCTACCACCCTAATCGGCCTCCATGGCCGGAACCTCTTTCAAGCACTGGTGGCCCTGCGACTGCCCGCCGACGCCACGAAGAATGTCCACCTGGAGGTCGCGCTCGCCGCGAGGCGCTTCGCCCTGCAAGAATTCGTCGACCTACACATCCATGTGTACGAGCAAAATCGTTTACATAGGTATCTACAAGGCCAGTGAGGATGCTATGACGTTGGCCTTCCTCTACCGGCTGGAAGCCTTGGATGCCTCTGCTGAGAAGCACCTCGACCTCGCCACAAAAGCCACCGCTCCTTAGCCGCCGTTCGGTGGCCCGGCGCACTAAGTTGATGAGGTGGAGGTCATACGTTGATGGATGCATCTTTATTCTTGCCTTCTGTAACCACCACTGCGATCGCATCATCATCATGGCCTTAATTCTTATTGTGGTGTTGCATTCTCGTTCCAGTCAATACCGACTTGTGCGATCCCTTTGCTTAATTATATGCATCACTGTAACTAGTACTCCATCCGTCAATTTATAAGTTGTGCTTACCTTTTCCATCAACTTCGTGCAACGCGCGGGCGTCTTGCTAGAAACACTAGAACATGTCGGACCGCGTGTGACCAAACTGATGATGCGCCAACCTAGCTACTATGTACCATGCTTATCTGGCGAAAATAGCCCCGCCCTAGCGTTTCCAATCGTTATTTCTATCTGTCGATCGTGCCAAGGAGCAGAACCGAAATGTTACAATTTATACATGTTTCGCTACTCCTACTCCTATAAAAGACTTAGTTGGTGATGGTGGTGTGTCTGCCATCCGTCGTTTCTGACCATTAGATCTGCATCTAACGGCTGTGAGGTAAGTTGTGGCATTTTTGCAACAATAGCCCACTTCTCTGCTCCAATTTGCAGAAAACCCCTTATTAACATGAAAGCAACCACATCCCTCCCTCACCTCATCAAAACAGCCTAAGAAATATATTTTGAGTGAAAAGTACTCCCTCCATTCCTAAATATTTGTCTTTCTAGAGATTTCAGTAAGTGACTACATACGGAGCAAAATGAGTGAATCTACACTTCAAAATATGTCTATATAATCCGTATGTGATAGTCCATTTGAAATCTCTAAAAAGTCAAATATTTAGGAACGGAGGGAGTAATATATTAGGAGTATATCAAAACAAGAGTGATTTCTTTCAAGTATGTGAACAAGTAATACTATTCTACTACTTTGGATCCGTCGCAATGCACGGGCACATTGCTAGTAAAAGGAAAAGGCCTGCCGCGTTCGCGTCGCACTCCCCCCACACACGCCCGGGAATCGGGAGTACTCCACGGCCCGTCCGGCACGACACATAGCTTAGGGAAGGCGTGTTGCCTAGCATTTTCACTTTCATGTGGGACCGGCGTTGAGCAAACCGACTATTGGCAAACCGCACCCCGCCCGCCGCCGGGTTGGAAAACAGAAACGAGGGGAAGATCTAGCTATAGCACGGAAGCCAAGAAATTTGGTGTCAGATGGGGCTCGTTGATAGAGTAGGAGCATTCCGTACTACTCTGCTCCTACTAGTACCAAGTTTGTACTATACAACTAGTACTACCACTATACAACTAGTAGGTACGTGCATGACACAACATCATAGGAACAAAAAAGGGAAGATCTTGTTTTGGGTGATTTATCTTTTTTCTGTCAACGTAGTATGAATAATATGATATGGGGGGCGCCCATGAAGCTTATGTGGCTTGGTTGCATGGCTACGAAAGGTTAGAGAAAAATAAATAGATAATGTGTTTAGAGTGCACTCCGCTAAACAGATATACTTTGGATCCATTGCAATGGGCCGGCACATCTATATCTATACCCCCTATATGGTGTGTGAATAACTTTGAAAGTTGGTTGTTGGATGAAGCCAATCCGACGGTACAAAGATGGCAAATCCAAGCACTACTGGCCGTTGGATATCATCTACATTCCACCAGATTCTGCCACATGTAGAATCTAGAAGACTCCATGGTTGAACTTCATTCATGACTAACTTTGCCACAACTATAAGCTTAGGCAAAGTGTGTCTCAAACAAAAAATGTGGCTAACAAAATGGCCACCATAAGTGTGGCAAGATTTGGGAAGAAGTTGAGTCTATGACATGTGGACCATGTAGCTAGAAAAGTGTGGCAAGCCACAAGTGTAGCAATGAACCAAACACATATCGGCACGCCTAAGCTTAGGCGTGGCAACCTTAGGCTGCAAACCAAACCATAACTTTGAAAGTTCGTCGTTGGATGAAGCCAATCCAATGATACAAAGATGGCAAATCCGAGCACTACTGGCTGTTGGATATCATCTACATTCCACCAGATTTTGCGACATGTAGAATCTAGAAGACTCCACATGTAGAAGCATAATGCACAAACCACCAGAATCTCATGCGTGCAATGCACGTGTACCTTACTAGTAGTTGGTAGTAGTAAGAAACAAATTCCGGGTTTGGCACGAGCTCGTACTGCGGGAGCACCACAAGGCCTGCCGCAGGAGTTACATTTCCCTCTCGGGGCCCACGGGACCGAACTTCAGTGGCTTAGTGCCCGGCCGATGAGTCAATGACATGCGGACCTTAAATGCGGCTGGCCCACATGTCATTCTCATGTTGGCGGTGTGGTTCGCGACTCACTCGTTCGAGATGAACCGACCGGTGGTGGCGTGGCCGTGGCGAGGGTGCCACAGCTGGGCGTCGGGGCGTTACGAGGCGTAGATGGCCACACTGGCGGGTACTACCTGTAGTACAGAAGTACTCCAGCTGAGGATTGATGCCCGGGACGAAATGTGTCACAGCCGCTGGATGAAAATTCGATGGTGCGGGACGTGTGGTGTCATGGGTTCGTGCGGCATCGTGGAAATCGCGTGTGGCTGTGGTAGAAACTTGATGCTCGCCGCATTTAAGGTGGCCCACATGTCATGCACACAAAGGCAGAGGGGCGGTGCGACCGAGAGGGGTGAGGCACACGTTGGGGGACGTGGTGCCGTGGGTTGGAGCGGCGTCGTGGGAATCTCGAGTGGCAGTGGATGAAACGTGATGGTCGCCGTAGTTGAACTTCCATGGACAAGCTGTCATGTCTACGGACACATGCATTGCATACCAATCACTAGAAGGAGTAGTAGAGAAAGCTAGGCGGATAAATAGTTCCTTATAGTCAAGCGGACCCACGCTACTACTTGTTCCAAAGACATGCACACCATCGAAATAGTCCATCTATATCAATATACATAGAGAGGGAATATTTTTTACAAGAGAGGAAATAGTTCATCCATCCATAATGCCCTGCTGCTGGTGCAACATCTTCTTCTTCTTCTTCTTCTTCTTCTCCTTCTTCTTCTCCTTCTTCTTCTCCTTCTTCTTCTTCTTCTTCTTCTTCTTCTTCTTCATCTTCATCATCATCATCATCATCATCATCATCATCATCATCATCATCATCTTCTTCTTCTTCTTCTTCTTCTTCTTCTTCTTCTTCTTCTTCTTCTTCTTCTTCTTCTTCTCATTTTCTGTGGGAGACGGCTTCACAACAAGCTCTCTGGACCTTGCAGCTATCTTGAAACTCACACGGGCATCGAGGGCAGCATATTTTATCCGCTCGTACCTCAAGGGATAATTCTCCCATCCAGACGACCTTAATGCCAGCGTCTCGTCACCCTTCTGAAGATTTGTTCCTAGCACAAAATTTGCTACGTCGAATAGGGATGGTGTCGGTTTATCACAATCTTCTACAGGAATTTTTATTCTGGTTTGTAGGTCAGCGATGCTTTTCAAATCAAGGTTGTATGGCTCCAACTTCTGTTTGTCCCCTGCGATGGCTGCCCCACGGAAGTATATGTCCTCCCGAGACAAGAAATCGTGAAGCTCACCTGGTATGGAGGGCGCATGTATGATGTGATACACCAAAACATCATCTTCAAGCACAGCTGAAGGACAACGGCGCATTGGATCTTCCCAGTGGCACGCTCCGTGTACTCTGCGTCGAGACCGATGACATTCATCTCCACCTTTTGGAGGGAGTTGGATACATTGTTGATCCACTTTCGAACAACCCTTGGGTGGTCGGTGACTGTGGAAACTATGCTCAACGAGCCTTCGACGAGGACATGTTGGACGCTAAAAACCCGCATCTCGATCTCTTTCGCCATTTGGAACCGCTGGACCAGAGGGCTATGGTTTGGAGAATTAGGATTAGATGGCTAATCTAACTGAAGAAGATGATAATTTATAGGGGCTTCGGAATTACTCCAGGAGGATGTGAAGAGGTTAAAACAATGTGAATGCAGTGTGGTTTGGATGCAAATGAAGATCAAGGAGTAGTGAAAAAGCCGAGGAAAATCGGTTCCCGATGGAGAAGTAAATGGGAGAAGTTATGCGCATGCATGAGGAGAGGTGCGGTGGTTTGACTGCTGCATGCAATGGATTCGACGGGCTCTTCGGTTGCCTTTTCTCTCTCCCACGCGCACAGAGTGGCCCACTTGCATGCTGCAGTTTATTGGCTGGAGTCGGGCTGCAACTGCTCATGCGTACGCTAATTAATGCTATGAATGCGGGGCATGGAGGGAAATGGGCGCATGCAAAAGGGTATATACGCAGACTAATTAGAGAAATACTGAAAAAAGCTATGCGCAGACAAAAGAGGACCGGAGGGAGTACTACTCATGTTCCTACTACGGTTGTCGGGTGGTTGGTGCGACATATGCCAAGGGATGGCTTATCATTGTGGGAGCCAATAAAACATCGCCGGTGCCTGGAAACGGGATGAGGCGAAGACATGCACGCCGGCGAATCTTACCCAGGTTCGGGGCTCTCCGAGGAGATAACACCCCTAGTCCTGCTCTGCGGGGTCTCCGCATGATCACTAGATTGATAAAGGGTAGCTACAATCGCTCCTGGAGCTGTTGGGATCAAGGGAGAAGAAGAACAAAGCTAGCTCTTGCTTCCCTCTATCTATGGTGTGTGTGCTATGCGTGGGTGTTAACCTAGAAGCCAGCGATGCTCAAAGGCCAACCCAGAAGCGAACCCTTTGCATGGGTGCTCCGGGGGGTTTATATAGGCCTACCCCCCGGGGGTACAATGGTAATCCGACTGGGAACTGGTCCCAGCCGTCAGTGTCTATGCTCGCCGGCTTCTCCGCTGGCTGCTGGGTCCCGCCGGCTAGTGGGTCCCGCCGGTTGCCGGCTACTTGGTCGACAGGCCGGTCCCACAGCCTAGGGTCTTGTCGGCGGCTGCTTACTGTAGCCGCGCCTCTGATGATGTGGGCTTTGTCGAGGTGAGCGTGGCTACAGTGGGCCGCCTCGGGGGGCTATCACTGTAGCATCACCTCGTCTTGTCTCCTTAATGGGGCTCCTGCTCCGAGGGAGGGAGTAGCCGGCTTCTGGAGGCCGGCTAGACTCCTGGCCGACTAGGAAAAGCCGGGCCGCCTTCATGCCTCTCTCTGGCTGAAGGGGCCCGCAGTCCTCAGGCCGTACAGGAGTGGGTCGCGGATGACGTCGAGGCTAGCGTGGCTACAGTGCCGAGCCGCACGGGAGACGTCCCTCCCGTACGGCCTCCTGTAGCCGTGCCCGCCTCGGGCTTCGGGGGTCGTGGGCCGCACTGTGGCCATACCCCGTCAGGTCGCCGTTATGTAGGAGTGGTTGTGGTCTTGGCCGGCTCCTAGGAGTCGGCGTCCTTCTTGGCCGGCTTCTTGGAGTCGGCCACCCCGTGGTCGTCCTGGGGAGGAGTCGGTGAGGCTGGGTCGCCTTCCGGGAGTCGGCTTTAGTGGTAGCCGGCCAGGGAAGGCGGCCCAAATGCTTGGAGTGCTTGAAGGCCCAAAGGCTTGATAAATTTTCCGAAGAGCCAGGGGTAGTCGGTTAGGCTACCCGTGGCCATTCCCTCCGACAGTAGTCCCCGAAGCTGATTGGGCTTCGAGGTGGAGTGGGGTTCAAGAAGCTCGATCAGCTTCCTATCGTGACAAGCCGGCAGCTGGGAGCCGGCCTTGGTCAGGCGCGCC